>NC_056728.1:984376403-984379971 GCF_019279795.1 Protopterus annectens | reverse complement strand
CAATGACTGAGTCCTACTTGTACCTGCTGTTGAGAGACCTGAGTGCTTGCGTTATGTGGTGGATTCTAGCGCCCGACAGGCAGCTTACTGTGACCTTCTCCTTACTCAGTGTGGTGAGCGGGACGTCGGTGTGTCTGACTATTGAGTCACCAATGACAAGTATGTTTGGCATTGTGTTTGTCCTTAAGGGCTGTGACTGTTTGACACTCTGACTGTGTGGTCTATGTGTTGCAGGTGTTTTTGTTCTGAGGAGGTAGTTGTTTGGGTGTCTGCTTTGGTGGCCTCTGCTGTTTTGGTAGATTTTTGATCAGAGCCCAGCATGTCTTTGTGTGTTTATGTGTATGATTTGAGGTTGTGATGGTACTATGTGAGACTGGGTCTATAGTGTGTGTGTGGTTACCTTCTCCTCCTGTCTGGTCTTGCCAGTCCTATGTTGAGAGAGCTCAGCCTCCAGTTTGGCCATATAGTTGCATCTCTCGCATGTATTTGTATTTTGTGGGAGGAGGAGAGGGTTGTTCAGTACATGAGGCAATTGTAACATTGCCTCAATATTCCCAGGTTCACCAGCTGAGCAGGAGAGGACACTAGCAACTGATCCCTCGACATGCTAGAAGGAATAGACAAAAAAAAACTTAAGAAAAGATTTCGGGGGATGTGGGTGACCGAGAAATGGGGTTAGGCTTTTTGGGGTACTGTCTATAACAAGAGTGCTTTATCAAGGTGATAAGTACTGTAGGAGCAAGTGCTAGGCTTTACAGATAGAGAATAGTCTACTTTGGAGTCAAGTAGAGATGAACTTTTTAGTTATAGGATACGCTGATTAGATCAGTAGTATAGTTCGAGGAAGGTAGTTTTAAGGGAAAATTTGAAGAGTGGACTTTAGGTAGCCCGAATAGTTTAAACCTGATTAACCGCTGCTGCTCTAGTGTGCAACAGTGGCAACTCCGCGCTAAATCACACTAAAGTGTGCTTTATAGCAGGGGGCTGGAAAAAACAGGAAATGACCCAAAATGGCCAATGAATTACTAGTTTCTGTCTCTAACCACTCCTCTGAGGACAAACAGGCAGTTCAGTACTCCCTACTCCCACTAGTGAGTAAAGAAACTACCCTCTGGCCACACAAGAAAATGGAGGAATACAGGAACCAAATACAAAGCCCAGGGATCAGCAAAATCTGATCTCTGGTACAACTAGCTAGGAAAGTTTAGGAAAGAAGAAGTATTTTTTTGTTTTTTTTCTTTTTTTTTTGCAAACAGACAGAAAAAAATACAGTAAATGCTTTGGTATTCGACTAAATTGCTATCAAAGGCTGGTACACTTGAGTGTATTAGCCTGTTTGTTACTTTTAAGCAAAACTTTAGCCAACAAGTGCAATCAACAATTCAAGCACAGAAAAACAGGAAAAACAGGTAATAATACAGTAATATAGGCACAAACAGTAGTCGAAAAGCTCAAAAGATCGAAAAATGCAATAAAAATGCTGAAAAATACTTATAATCAAGAAAGTTGCTTTTTCTGCTCTCTGCTGGCTTAGGAACTCTGCAGGGGACCACGAGGAGCTATGCCAAGTTCTCTAATTGTTGCCTCGCAGCTGCAGATTCTCAGGTTTGATTCTTGGCTGGGGTGCCTTCTTTGTGGGGTCTGCATCTTCTCCCTGTGTTTGTGTCAGTTTGCTTTTGTGTCCTCCCATGTTACAAAGACATGTCTGCATTATTTCTTCCTGGGCCTCTGCTGAAAATTGTTTTTTTGTTGTTAAATAAAATTGACAGGCATTTGAATTTCAGACTTCAGGTTTCTAAATGTCTAATTCCTTACATATTTGATGGTGTAGTGGTAGCATTGTTGCCTCACAGCTATAGATTTTCTGTTTTGATTCTTGGCTGGGGTGCCTTCTGTGTGGAGTCCTCGTCTTATCCCTGTGTTTGTGTGGATTTGCTCTGGTGTCCTGCTATTTTACAAAGACATGTGTCTGCAGTATTTTTCCCTGGACCTCTGCTGAAAATTGTTTTTGTTCCGTCAGAAGTAAAATTGACAGGCATTTGAATTTCAGACTTCATATTCTTCAGAAAATATATAGTAACACAACCTAAGTTTATAAGATGAATATTTGAAATTTGTCCTTATTTTTGGGACTGTATTACCCCATTATTGGCTTTGTCCAGGTTTTTTGTGCTAAGGTTGACAGCTATGGCAAGAACTGAATTCACTGAATATGTTTGAGGGCTGTATTCCCTCATTACTGGGTTTGTCCAGGTGTTTTGTGCTAAGAGGTTGACAGCTATGGTGAAAACTGAATTCATTAAATGATAGCCATTTAAGTTTCAGTATTCTGCTCTTTCACAAAGCAGCTGATATGGCGTAGTGGTATGTTGCTCTGACTGTTTTGCACAGGGACCTTGGCAGTAAAATGTATGGTGGGAACACAGCATTTTTCTTTCACAAAGCAGGTGATTTGGCATAGTGGTATGTTGCTCAGACTGTTTTGCACAGGGACATTGGTAGTAAAATGTATGGTGGTAACACAGCGTTTTTCTTTCACAAAGCAGCTGATTTGGCATAGTGGTATGTTGCTCTGACTCTTTTGCACAGGGACCTTGGCAGTAAAATGTATGGTGGTAACACAGCATTTTATTCTAGCAACTTTCCAAGATTATACAGGCAATGTTTAATGTGTCCCTGGTTTTGGGGCTTTTGACCACCCCCCCAATAAATTTGGCTTTTTCCATATTTCTTGTGCTGCGAAGTTGAGATGCAGTTGAGTATTGAGTAGATTTTACAAGGAGCTGAGAGCTGCAGGGGAAGAGAAGTTTAGTGCTGCTTATGCTAAGTCAGCTTGCATTTTTAATAACACAACAGGTTGTGTACTTGCTTTTGATACAGAAGGTTGTTGGTTCTACTCCCACAAGGGGTGAATGCTGCCGTACTGAAAAAGTTAAGATACTAACTATGAGCCTGTTATCAGTTTGCCATCTATTTCCTATTGTAATATTACTAGCTTATCAATTTTAATGTACTATAGGCAATTTATTCCTCAGGAGCATCAGACACTTTATTTTTCGATGAAACCATGAAATATAAAGGTGTTTGCTAGCAGCAACCTCTTCATTAGTTACAGATTTATTTAATGTGGAATTATTTAGATGACTTTTTTACTTATTCAGAGATTGTACATATTTACTGGTAATGGTGGACTGTAGAATTGTGCATATTTACTGATAATGGTGGACTGTAGAAGTTTGAGTAGACTTTTATGATGGAAATGTTCTGAACTGGGCAGTTTTGTCATTATGGGTGCATGCATTTTGTTTCATTGTTTACTGGAAAGATTTCTGAATTGGGCAGTTTTGTCATTATTGGTGCATGCGTTTTGTTTCATAGTTTACTGGAAAATGTTCAAAACAATAGGAAGGTGTATCAAACAGCACATGTATGTTTCATATGCAAGGGGCCTATGATTTGAAAACAGCCCAGAATTAATCTTTATCTGCCACTGGTAAAATGTATTTTCTTTGAATGTGGGTTTCAATGCTGTTTCAATGAATGTGAGTTTGGGTGGCCTAATGGTTAA
>NC_056728.1:984356403-984371403 GCF_019279795.1 Protopterus annectens | reverse complement strand
AGACTTTAATTTATATATTATCTCTTCTATTATAAAAGTTATTACTTTATTAATAGATCAGTCATATGTCGCAAAATGGAAAGATTATTGGGAGCTAATTAGTATGCACTTCATGAAAATCTCCTTAACACATAAAAATATGATTGTAAATAACTCCATGTTGTGGTTGCTAAAGGAATTTTGTACTTCACCTATTACACCTAAACATATGGTCTGTTACCCATTAAATATTATTATTAGTTATCGTAACTTTATATTCATGCACCCTAAGTATAAGGAATGGAATTTTATTGTATTCCCTATAATGTATACTCAGGGTATGCTTATGTCATCTACTTCTGAAGGAGCTCATTTAGCTATAGATAATAATCTAAGTACTGGTATCAGCTGATATCTGATAATAAAGTTAAAAATCTAGATTTCTTAAAACAAGAATTTGATCTAAGAGAAACTTGCTGGTTAGAGGTTCAGATCTTTAGACAACATCTCATTGATAGAATAGATCTAATGTCTATAACAGTTAAAGAATCTATTCCAAAACTGATTGATTACTTGATAATAAATTTACAGCATAAAGTTTCTGATAAAGGTAAACTTTCATATATACATAAAATTATCAGACAAGAAACTTTTACAATGTAGATTCATACTGGAATTATTTCACCTCTATTAATGGGGACCCACCAACTCAACAAGATAAACAATATATATTGGAATCTGCTTATAGAACTACATCTTCCATTGTCTGGAGACTTTATACATGGAAATTTTTACATAGATCTTTTTATACACCTTTGATGATGAATAAAATTAATAATAAAGATAATCTATGTAAGAGATGTAATGTAGAAATTAATGCTGACTGGGCTCATATGTTTTATGACTGTATGAAGTTGAAAGAATACTGGAAGTCAATTAATGAATTTTTGCAGGCTCTTTTTACAGATAATTTCATTATTTCTAAGTCTCTTATATTGTTCAACACACCTGTACCTCAATGTGTTAAAAAGATTAAGCTTCCCTTGTTATGGTCTATCCTAGCAGTGGCTAGGAAAATAATAACTAGAAATTGGACTTCAGATACACCTCCTTCGTTCAATGAATTTATAAATGTTATGAATATAATGTGTCATATGGAACTAAGCACAATTAGAATGAGAACAACTAGAAAAACATCATATCATATTGTTTGGGATAATTTACAAAATTTGTTAAAAAAATTCTAATTTCAATAGCACGGTATTTTAGTTTAATTAATTGATCTGATTGTAGTGGATGTCTTTGTAAATATTTTAGTTGTTTTGTTGAATGTTATAATAATACCTATTTTTAAATTATTTGTATAAAATTGTTATGATATTTCTTTTATATGTTAAAACAATAAACTTGTTTTGAAAAAAAAAAACCTCTCAACTGTCCCTGATTTTGGCTCAAAATGTTGCTCTTCCCCCTAATAATCCCTCCGCAAAATAGCAATTTTGGAAGTAAACATGGAGGGTTTACAATTAAAATAACTGTAATAATCAGAGTTATAGATTACTTTTATTTCAGAAATGCACTTCTTTGACAAGTTCCCAGCTGTATTGTGTGGCTATTTTATATTTTTACATCACATTTTTGGTCCATTTTTCATAAAATTGTGGGGGGTGTTTTGGCAAATTAGTGACAAATCATTAAAGACTGAAGTTAGAAAATAATGACAGATATATGAGTTTCAGATTTCATACCATTCAGAAAATTCATGCTAATGCAAGACCTATTCTATTATCTAAGTTTATAAGAGCAATATTTAAAATTTGTCCTTATTTTTGAGCCTTTGTCCCACTTCTTTGTATGGCTTTGTCCAGATTTCTTGCTCTGAGGTTGAGAGGTATGACAAATGTGTCAGGGCCATCACAGTCAGCCAGAGACATTTCAAATTGTGACATACTTGTTGCACCCCACTCCCCCATGTAGTGACTCTGGATGTGTCGAAGCAAGGCAAGGAGTAGTTATGCAGTGTAAATGTGCAGAGTATCCCCCCCATCCAAGGTAGACACAAGTACTAGAGTGGCTTTTCATCTGTCCTTGATTTTTGCAGAATGGTCTGGTTTCTGTCATTTTTTGTACTGTTGATTTATGCTTATTACTCAAAGTGCCTGTTGCTCTGTGTTTAAGTAGCAATACTTTAATGACCATCAGGTAAGCTTGGCTGAGATCGTAAGATGCAAGTAAGCTTTAATAAGCATACTGTTAAAGAATTGCCAACATTGAAAGCCTTTCTGTTGTTGCCATGTAGACAATACTTAACTAGATAATGTATAAGTCTTGGGTATTGAAATGCATATGACAGTATTTGTAATAAAGGACAGGATTACATTATTTTAAGAAGCTTATTACACTTGGAGACTTCCAGTCATCTCTGCAGGCTTTACCCATAAACTAAACAGAATTTCAATTGTGTGGTCCATAACCTGTACAGTAATCCTTTTAAGCAATGTATCTTGAGCTTATTTCTTGTTTGCTTTTCATTTTTTACTTTGATCGTGTTTATCCCATGAAACAAGTAGACAGTTATCAGGCAGCATGTCTTTTTTGGATAAGAAACATTTTTACAAGTGGGGGCATCAGAGATTTCTACTTTCAGCATGTTACTTGGTACTTTAATAAAGCTGAATATAAATTATAATTAGAACTGCAGTGCAAGAAGTGGTTTGAGTTGAGTGTTGCTTGTTTTTCTTATACTTGATTTAGACTGGCATTCCATTAATGTATTTAAAAAGTAATTTATTTTTTCATGCCTCACAACCTTTTTGTTTCCATCTAGATATTAAGTAAGCTGTTATGCAGCCAATGCATTAAAATATTTTTATTCTTCTACACTTCATTTTGTCTTGATTGGACTCTCATAATGATGGTTTGGCACCCAGGGCAGTGTATTTAGTTAGTTTTTGTGGTTTTGAGAATCGCCCTTCCCCGTTTTAGTTGGCCACACCCATTCCCATTGACCCCACCCATTCAGCTGTCTCCTGCAGCCCCCCGTTGATTTGAAGTCACCAGCCGCCACTGGACTCGAGCAACAGACTATTACATCATGAGATGCTTTGGCAGCTGAGGTTGGACTCTGCGAGTGCTCTGGAAGTAAATGATAATATTTCAATTATAAGTAAGCTAAAGTTAAGAGCAGTATGTATTTAATTAAATTTTTTGCATGCTTTTTATGTTGTACGTTATTTATTTCAGTAGTGCATTCAATATAGACGTATTTGCCTTTAAGTTAGTTTTGATTATTGATTGGCCCTGGTCAGAGCTGTGTTATCATCAGCTGATTTCATTCATGTATTTTAATGTATGTTTTGCTAATTCGTTCACAGTTCTGAAGAGGTCAAAACATTTTGGGAAAAGTGCTTAACTGTGGTGATTGCTACTCCATGGCAATTATTCTTTTGTTTGGATCTTTTATCAAACATGGTTCTTGAGATATTTAGGGCTTTCTGGACTTTTTCTTGTGGAAGAATTGAAAACGTATTTAACAACAAAAAATAGTAAATTATACATAATGAACAAAACATAAGAAGTAATAAAAATATGTATAATAATAAAAATATGATTATATAAATAATAACGATACAATATAAATAATAAAAAAGACCATAAAAACAAAGAGAAGAGGTGTGGTGAGAGAAAAAAGGAGAACATTAGTAACTTCACACATAATATAGAAAGCATTCTATAATTAATGTACTGTTACCTTTTACTCTTGACACTACCAAATGATAAGAAATGTCTTTATTACTTTGAATACTGCCCTGCTCCTAATACATCCACACTATAGTGCAGATCATATTGCATCCAGTAGTCATTCCTGGGTACATATATTACACATATGTACTGTATGTTCCATATACACTGATTACACTTGATAGCAGGCCATCCAAGCCAGAGGTATAGAAGTATGAACTTATAATGCAATCATGATGAATATGTAACAGTGCTGTATTTTTATTGCGGAAGGGCATCTGGTATAAAACCTCTGCCAAATAAAATATGCGGATGACAATACAGATTTCCATACCAGATCGGTCGAGCTACTGTGGTAGCTTTGTCACCTCACAGTAAGACGTTGTCCTGTTCGATTCTCAGCTAGAGCATCTTCTGTGTGGAGACATGTGTGAATGGGCGTACCTTCATTGAAGGCTGTGCGTCAGGGCTGGCAACTTGGCATGTAAAAATCTACTGCCAATCATTAACAGACCAGAGTTCCGCTGTGGTGACCCCTAACTGGGAAAAGCCGAAGGACACAACAACCAGATCGGTCAAGGTCCGGGTTAACATTGACCACCATCAGTACTGTTAGCCAACAGGATGATGGCAGAAATTGGGCTACTGTTGGCCGAAGGAGGAGAAGGAGAAGAAGAGGGGGAAGGCATGCCCAAAAGCAGAAAGAGAGGAGGAAGGTTAGGAGTGCAGTAGTGAGGGTAGGAACTTTGAATGTCAGCAGTATGACTGGTATAGGGAGAGAGCTGGCTGATATGATGGAGAGAAGGAAGGTTGATATATTGTGTGTGCAAGAGACCAGATGGAAGGGGAGTAATGCCAGATGTATAGGAGGTGGGTTCAAATTGTTCTATCATGGTGTGAATGGGAGGAGAAATGGGGTAGGGATTATCCTGAAGGAACAGTATGCCAAGAGTGTTTTGGAGGTGAAAAGGGCATTGGATAGAGTGATGTTTATGAAGCTGGAAATTGATGGTGTAATGATGAATATTGTTAGTGCATATGCTTTGCAAGTTGGGTGTGCGATGGATGAGAAAGAAAAATGTTGGAGTGAGTTGGATGAAGTGATGGTGAGTGTACCCAAGGGTGAGAGACTGGTGATTGGAGCAGATTTCAACGGGCATGTTGGTGAAGGGAACAGAGGGGATGAGGAAGTGATGGGCAGGTATGGTGTTAAGGAGAGGAATGCAGAAGGTTAGATGGTAGTGGATTTTGTGAAAAGGATGGACATGGCTGTGGTGAATACATATTTTAAGAAGAGGGAGGAGCACAGGGTGATGTACAAGAGTGGAGGAAGATGCACACTGTGGATTATATCCTATGCATGAGGGCCAGCTTGAAGGAGGTTGGAGACTATAAAGTAGTGAAAGGAGAAAGTGTAGTTAGGCAGCATAGAATGGTGGTCTGTAGGATAATATTGGTGATCAAGAAGAGGAGGACAAGTGTGAGAGCAGTGCTAAGGATCAAATGGTGGAAGCTGAAAAAGGGAGATTGTGAGGTGAAGTTCAGGGAAAAGTTAAAACAGGCACTGGGGGACAGTGAATAGTTACCAAATAGCTGAGTAACTACAGCAGAGATAGTAAGGGAGACAGCTAGAAAGGTGCTTAGTGTGACATCTGGACAGAGGAATGAGGACAAGGAGACCTGGTGGTGGAATGAGGAAGTACAGGAGAGTATACAGAGGATGAGGCTGGTGAAGAAGAAGTGGGATTGTCAGAGAGATGAAGAAAGTAGTCAGGAGTATAATGAGGTGAGGAACATGGCAAAGAGAGAGGTGGTGAAGGCTAAGGATAAGGCATATGGAGAGTTGTATGAAAGGTTGGACACTAAAGAGGGAAAAAAGGACCTGTACCAATTGGCTAGACAGAGGGCCCGATCTGGGAAAGATGTGCAGCAGGTAAGGGTGATAAAGGACAGTGAGGGAAACAAGTGAGGAGAGTGTGTAGATCAGATGGAAAGAGTACTTTGAGGGGTTGATGAATGAAGAGAATGAGAGAGAGAGAAGGTTGGATGATGTAGGGATAGTGAATCGAGAAGTGAAACAGATTAACAAGAAGGAAGTAAGGACAGCTATGAAGAGGATGAAGAATGGAAAGGCTGTTAGTCCAAATGACATACCATTGGAAGCATGGAGGTGCTTAGGAGAAATGGCAGTGGAGTTCTTAACCAGATTGTTTACTGAAATCTTGTAAAGTCAGAGGATGCCTGAGGAGTGGAGAAAAAGTGTTTTGGTACCTATTTTTAAGAATAAGGGTGATGTGCAGAGCTGTAGTAACTACAGAGGGATTAAATTGATCAGTCACAGCATGAAATTATGGGAAAGAGTAGTGGAAGCTAGGTTAAGAAGGGAGGTGATGATTAGCGATCAGCAGTATGGTTTCATGCTGGGAAAGAGCACTACAGATACAATGTTTGCTCTAAGACTGTTGATGGAGAAATATAGGGAAGGTTAGAAGGAGTTGCATTGTGTCTTTGTAGACTTGGAGAAAGCATATGACAGGGTGCCTAGAAAGGAGTTATGGTACTGTATGAGAAAGTCGGGAGTGTCAGAAAAGTATGTAAGAGTGGTACAGGATATGTACGAGGGTAGTGTGACAGTGGTGAAGTCTGCAGTGGGAGTGACAGATCCATTTAAGGTGGAGGTGGGATTACATCAAGGATCAGCTCTGAGCCCTTTCTTATTTGCAATGTTGATGGACAGGTTGACAGATGAGATGAGACAGGAGGCCCCATGGACTATGATATTTGCAGATGACACTGTGATCTGTAGTGAGAGCAGGGACCAGGTTGGGGAGACCCTGGAGAGGTGGAGATATGCTCTAGAGAGGAGAGGAATGAAGGTCAGCAGTACTAAGACAGAATATGTGTGTGTGAATGAGAGGGAGGGTAGAGGAATGGTGAGGATGCAGGGAGTAGAGATGGTGAAGGTGGATGAGTTTAAGTACTTGGGATCAACAGTTCAGAGTATTGGTGAGTGTGGAAGAGAGGTGAAGAAGAGAGTACAGGCAGGGTGGTATGGGTAGAGGAGCATGTCAGGAGTGATTTATGACAGATGGGTACCAGTACGAGTGAAAGGGAAGGTCTACAAGAGGGTAGTGAGACCAGCAATGTTGTATGGGTTGGAGACGGTGGCATTGACAAAAAGGCAGGAGTCAGAGCTGGATGTGGCAGAGTTAAAGATGTTAAGATTTGCACTGGGTGTGACAAGGATGGACAGGATTAGAAATCAGTATATTAGAGGGTCAGCTCAGGTTGGACGGTTTGGAGACAAAGTCAGAGAGGCGAGATGGCATTGGTTTGGACATGTGCTGAGGAGGGATGATGGGTATATTGGGAAAAGGATGCTAAGGATGAAGCTGCCAGGTGAGAGGAAAAGAGGAAGACCTAAGATAAGGTTTATGGACATGGTGAGAGAGAACATGCAGGCGGTTGGTGTGACAGAGCAATATGCAGAGGACAGGAAGAAATGGAAACAGATGATTCGCTGTGGCGACCCCTAACAGGAACAGCTGAAAGAGAAGAAGAAGCTGTATTTTTATTGATTAAAATCTAAAACAGTATTCTAAACAACTGAGATTTATATTTAGGGAGCATGGTATTTGAATCCACAACCAGTGACTGTGTAATTGTCTCCTAGAGGTTGCCCAATCTCTGGAATAGACTTCCCATACATGTCAAACAGAGCACCTTGCTGACCCGCTTCAAGTGCAACCTTGACGAGTGGATGGAAAACCACAAATTTGTCCCAGGGGTTCCACCTGTGTCCCTCATTGACAGGGGTGACAAGTTCTGACTGAGGTTTCTTTTTGGGGATAGACTCTTGGCTAGGCTTATAAGGACCCACAGTCATTAGCCAAGTAACCTCCTATGATCCTATGATCCTATACTTAACCTTTCCTTTGGAATACAGTATAATGAAAGCACTATTTAATTTTAAACTTTATAGATGCATGTTCTCTGCTATCTGAGAATGTGCAACTGTTGCTTGGTGTTACAAATCATTCCTCTCAACTTTTTATAGCAGCATATCTTGTCAGATCATAAAATAAGGGGGGTACAATGAGCCATAAATATGAACATATTTTAAATCTTGTTCTTACACACATGGAAAGTTGCATATGCTTTGTGTTGACATACATATTGACACTTCTGTGTGTCCCAGTTATAATGATAACAATCCGCAGCAGGCTCTTGTTGTCCCTGGTTCATAGTTTTTCATTACATTGCAGTACTGATGTCAACTTAGTCTTGCATAGTTGGGAAGTTTGGTTTCTGTCACCAGCAACCCCTATCTAGTCTGTAATACCAGCCTGTTGTTTATCTTACATACTAATGCATGTATACTTTTCCTTTAAAACTGACAAATGCATGTTCAACGTGATACGAGTGTTTACCACAATAAGCTGTATTTACACACAATGCTAAAATAACATACTTTATGGATGCATACATACCACTTATGTCTCACATCCTTGCTAATTTTTCTTCATAAGTTCACAGATTACTTATTCATTCGGCATTAGCTGTGGAAAAAGCAGAACACAACAGAATACCATTAAGAACACCAATCCTGAAAAAATGCAGCTGTTACCCCTTACAAGCAGTGCCTGTAAGTCATACTTACACATCTGAGGAGTGCCACTAGTCTGACATTCCTCAATCCAGCATTCAAGGGTATTCCTCTTCCTCATCCTGAGGTCTTAGTAATCTTAGTAGTCTTAGTAGTGATTCCTACATTGTGCAACATTTTGGGGGATACTGGTAGCACTGGATAAATCCCAGGCCAAACTATTCCATGGATCTGATTTGTAATTGGATCCATGATAGTGCTCCTGCAACAGCTGGGGGCCATTATCATTCACTAGGTGTCCAACAAACACATTGGACTCCTGCACACCCCACCTTTAAGACTAAAATCTCAAAACCTCTCCAGAAACACCAGCCATGTCTAATGAAGATGAATACCAATCTACAATGATGTTTGCCACCAATTCCAGTTATGACAGATACTGAGAGTGCGCACTTCAGGATTTTGCAACATTTGAAAATGGTGTCTGTTGCTTAGCATCACGCAAACATAGGCAACATGTTTGTGTGATGCTAAACAATAAAGAGTTGTTAACCAATAGTGATATTATTATATAAGTACATAACTGACAATATTAGTGTGTCAGCCATCAGGAAAATTATGATATAAGATTCACTAGGTCAACTGCTATAATTGATGTGACTGTAATATGAAGTGAGATACCACTGAAAAAAAAATATGTCTGCTGGATTAGAACCATGGTTCTTTCATATGGTAGCCCTACACTCACAGCTGTTGGCAGTAGAAGAGTGAAAGAATAAATGTCTGTGTTTAATTTCATTGATATCTAATGCAAGGTCACATTATGAAAATACAAGCCACAATCCTATTCAAATCCAGGACTATGTGGACTTCAACCCAGCACTTAACATCTGCAGCCAGAGGATAAGTTACATGATAATCTACTACATTAGAATTCATCCTGAGGTTCACACTGTTAAACACAGCTCAAAGGCATGTATTTGGGTTTGCACTATGCAGACTTACATTAATGTATCTGGATTTATTCCTTTCCCGGTGGTTTGTTTGTTTGTTACTTATCTCTTTTCTACCAGGTAGAGAGCATGGCTGAAGGAATTAGTAATTTAATGGAGCAGCAGGACTTGGACAGTCAAGTGAATAGACTTTCGAGATTTCTTACCACTGTGGGGAATCCCCTCCTCCAGTTACCTTCTTTTGGTGCAATAGTAACAGATGATGCTGTGGCTAATACTATGCAGGTTTGTTTGAAAGTTCACACCATTGAGAACGACCTTTTCCACCTGAAATGCCTTCAACATCAGCGTTTTCATATGGAGACGTGCCTTAAGTATGGTCTTATACAGAGGGGATTGCAGGTTCTTAATATGCCCACTTATGGAAATCAATACCCAGAACTTCTGGCTAAATGGCAGAAACTCAACCTTGAAGTAAGTTTTTCATACATTCAATTACTGGCTTGAGTTCTCTAAACTGCTAGAATTAGAATTGTTTGATGCAGATCAGAGACAACAACAGGAGCTGTATGAGACTGGTCTGTTGGATTTAGCTGATGTGTGATTATGTGAAGTAATTGATAATGCAGTGCTCTATGAGAAAAGACTGCTGGCACAGAAAAGGAAGAAGCTTGAGCGAGATATGAAAGATTTTGAATTAGGGAATGCCTTTTCATGGCCTAGACAAACTGATAGGGGTATTGGGGCAGATAACCACACTAAGAGCCTTGTACCGGATCCAAACAGTAAGGATGGTGTAACCCCCATAACTGGTGAACAGAAAACTGCTGTCAGTAATGATGATAGGGACAATACCTCTGATGCTGATGTGACTTCAGTATATGTCACTCCTAAGGTTGATAGAAATGCTACTCTTGAGAGAGTTCTTAGAAAGAAAATATGTGTTAATATGGCAGAATCAATGGCAGAGATTAACCAACTACATAATTTGGATAGACAGTTTTTTTCCTGCTTACCTCTGCCCATTGGAACGAAGTTCATTCAGTCTCCAAATCAGATCCAGGGGAGAAAGAAAAGGAAACAACCTCCTGATGCAGGAGGAAACAAGACTCTGTAAAAGATGTGGCAGAACAAGGACAATGTTTAGTGTACAACCTGTCTAATGCTGTTTTATCACCTGTAGAACTTTCAGTATTGGAGAGAGGGCTTTTGTTTATTCATGTCGGTGGTGCAGATGGAGTCAATACTTTAATAGACTTAAAGCTGTTTAATAGAAATGTGATGCTTAAGTTGGTCTTTCCTGAAACTGCTAATAATGTTGTTCAGACTTTTAACAAACCTAATAGTTTTATACCTCAAAATCATCCTCTAGTTGAAGCATTCTCTAGGATGTGTGAGGATGATATTAGAGCTCTATTAGATAATACTAATAGGCGTTGTGGTTTTAATAATTTATCCTTGGATGAGAAAGTGGCCCTGAGTGGGCTTATGAAAAATGAGAACATAGTTATTCGCCCCATGTATAAGGGTGGGGCAATTGTTGTTATGGAGAGCAGATTTTATTTTGATAGTATTAACAACATGTTAGATGACACTTCTACTTACTCTAGAATTACCGTTGAACAAGTAGATGATATCATTGCTAGTGTGAAAAACACAGTAAATGATTGTTTATTTAATGAATGTATTAATACTGAATTAGCTGAGTATTTAATTGTTGAACCACCTTGCATTCCTAGTTTCCATTGCCTTCCTAAGATTCATAAGGATCCTGTGACTCCGCCTTTTAAGCCAATAGTAGCAGGCGCTGGGTGGGCTACAGAACCTTGCTCAATTTTTGTGGAGAAGCAGTTGAGACCCGTCTTGGATAAGTCTAATGTAGTCTTGCGAGATTCTAAACATTTTCTACAGAACCTGTATTCATATGTAGAGCAGAACACAACATCTTTTGATTGTATGATGTTGACCATGGATATTCAATCCTTGTTTACCGTCATACCTAAAGATTTAGGTATTGAATATGTGAATAAATATTTATATCTGCATAATGGCTATGATGGCAATAAAATAGATTTAATTTGCCTACTTATAGAGACTATTCTCGAAAACAATGTTTTTGTTTTCGATGGGAATTATCGTATTCAAACCTCCGGCATTGCAATGGGCACGTCTTGTGCCAACAGCTACGCCAATATGGTGTTGACATATTGGGAGGACATGTTTGTCTTCCAAGAGCATGAATTTCTTAGCCTGATTAGCTTTTATAATCATTTTGTAGATGATGTGTATATGCTATAGAGCGGAAATGAAATAGATCTTGTTAGATTTATAGAGTACTTACATGGGACTACAAATTTTCTGAAGTTTACTTTTAAGCATTCTAGATCTACTGTAGACTTTGTGGATGTCATGGTGAACAGAGATGTTAATGGAATTTTTATTACACGTCTATTTAGGAAAGAATGTTACAGGAATTAATTTCTTCATCGAACTAGCATGCATCCACCCCATATTTTTCATAATATAGTGAAAGAGCAAGGGATGAGATTGTTCTGCCTAAATAATGATGACCAAAGATTTGAAGAAGAGATTGCAAGTCTGGGGAGACAGGTTAGTAGGAGAGGCTATAGAAAGAGAGAAATTGAGTTGGGTGTGCATGCTGGGACTGAGTTGAGGGGGAGTAGAGTGAAGCCATATTTTGGTACAGCTACTGGTATTCCAGAAACTAGAGATAAACTGCCTGATTCATTGACTGTCACATTACAATTTAATAGTGATACTAAGGCAATAACTGAGATTTTTAAGAAACATTGGCCTATACTTCTTACTGATGATAAGATTAGAGGAATAGTTGGGGAAAGACCTAAGTTTAGGTATAAAAACAAGAGGAATTTGAAATAGATGTTATGTTACCCAGATAAGAATAGGTCTTAATGTCCTGGGTACTGTCCCCTGTGGTAATTGTAATTTTTGTGACTACTTTGAGACTGATAATAGCTTTATCAGCCCTAATGATGGATGAAGGTTCTGTTTTCGGATATGTGCTGATTGCAACACCAATCTATCTGGCACACTGTGTTGTATGTCCCTCGTTTTATGTAGGGAAGTGTAATTGTAGGTTTAAGGACAGAATAAGGGAACATACCTATTCCATTCAAATTAAGTATGAGAATAACACATTGGCCAAGCATGCTATGTCAGAAGGTGAACATCATATATTTAAGTTTCGACTTATAAAGTATATGAGTCCCTAAGGATGGGTGACATTCGTAATCACACTGAAAGGGTGGAGTCAACATGGGTGTTTAGGATGCAATCTTACAAGGGGAAAGGCCTAAATGGTCAGGTTACATTGAAACCTGTCCTTAAAGCAAGAAAGTTGTTTAGATGATGTTTTTCATATACTTTGACATTAGTTGTCTGTGCATATATTTATATATAGAGTTTTTGTATATATTTTAATATATGTCTTGTATTTATGAAAGGTGATTTTAATATAGTTCGTATTTATAATATACAATATAGTATTGTGCCTTTATGTGTTTTAGAGGCATGGCATGATATTTGCATTTGATTGGTCAGATAATAGTATATAGGAAGTGTTGTTTTCTCTTTTTAACATCTGATGAAGCAGTGTTGGATTATAACTGTGAAAGCGCTTATTCCATTTGAACAAATACATTTATTTTTATTGGTTCACATTGCAGTTCGTATTTGTTGTGTAAGTTGTGCATTCCAGGTACTGTTTTCTACATTGGACTTATATTTATAGAATGTTTTAAGGGATCAGTAATGTTGTAGATTATCAAAATTAAAATATTCTGGGAGGAGACTGGAAATTTCCTTCAAGCTATTTTTTCAGATTCCTTCATACTAACTAAATCCATGATTTTTCTGAATGTAACTGAAACAAATGTTATGAGGAAAAATAATTTGTATCTACTATTGACTATACTATCAATTGCTTGAAAATGTATTACAAGAAAATGGAAAACTTCATCTGAACCCAACTTTCAAGAATTTGTGACTCTACTAGAAGAAACAATACATATGGAAACAAAGGTAAAAGAAACGAGAATCTTCCCTGATAAATGGATCAACAATCCTTGGAAGAAAGTTTTTTCTCTCATTGAGACTTTAAAGATCTCCACATCTTCTTAGTACTTGGAGAAATTACACTGATTTTTTTTTGTTATGTGTAACTACCTCTCTCTAATTCTAAGTTATTCTCATTATTTATTTTCCATATAGGCCATATGGACCTATTGTATATAGTTTGTCTTTGTTTCATGTGTATTCTAGTAGAAATTATGTTTTGTCTTTTTGAAAATCAATAAAATATTTGGAAACAAAATAATGTTGTAGGTTTGTAAATCTTTTTTATTTAAAAAGAGAAGCACTTTGGGATTGATGCCTAATGCTTTAATGTACCTATAGAATATTGTTACCCAAGGAGGTGACCAAGTTTTCATTGTCAGGATATGTTCTGCTATTCTCAATATTCTGTTAATGTTGATAATAGAGTAATACATTTTAAAATTTGGCAGATTCAGACCCCCTTTGTTCTTGGGAACTGTTAGTTTCTGATACGAGATTTTTTTTTTAGGTTCCCATATGAATTTTGCTAGGAAGGTCTGAATTTGTTTGAAACATGTATTATATATAGTTATCTGTGATGTCATGAATATATATGTTAATCTAGGTAATATGTTTGTTTTGATTATTGATACTTTGGCCAGAAATGGTAGCTTAAGGTTATTCCACCTTTTAAAATTTTGCATTATGCTTTGCCATTTAAGAGGTGTGTTATGCTGGTAGAATTCCTTGCTGCTCTAGTAGAAAGTAATCTCCAGATATTTGGTTTCTTCTTTAATTTTTATTGTATCTATTAGTGGTATTAATGAGATAAATTTGGGTGGCCTTAAGGGGAAAATATTACTTTTATTGAGGTTTAATTCGTACTTAGACATGATTGAAAATTGTTCAATTGCAGTTATTATTTTGGTTATGTCTGAGTTTGGTGTAGTGATGTATATGTTCAAATCATCTGCGAAGGCGGTGAGATATACTTTGAAGTTATCTGTTGAGGCGGGGTTATGGTATGTGTTTTGTTTAATATAAACAAACAGGAGTTCTAGGTATAGTTTGAATAGAAAGGCGATAATGGACATCCTTGTCTTGTGCCGTTTTTTATCTTATTTCTATTTGGCCATGTTTTATTTATATATAGGGATGTGTATGGATTGCTATAGAGAATTTGGAAGATCTGAATGAAATTGATAGGTATGTCAAAATAAGGTAATGTTTGAAGTAAAAATTCTAGGCTGACCCTGTCAAATGCCTTGTGGGCATCTACCATTGCATAGATATTAATATTCCTCTGATTTGCAAAGGATATTAATGCATCCAATGATAGAGTGTTGTCGCTGGTCTGTCTTTGTAGTGTGAACCCAGATTGCTCTGGAGAAATGATTTTCTTTATCGGGTTTTTTAATCTATTTGTGAGTATTGATGTCAGGATCTTTGTATCTGTATTTAAAAGGGAGATGGGTCTATAACTATCTGGTTTTGGGGGTCTGCATGTTCTTTTAATGTGAAAATAGTTTTGGAGGCATTGAAGTGGATATCATTTATTCTGTTATGTATTATATAGTTCAGCACATAGTATAGTAGGTTAGCAATTAGGGAGGAGAACGTTTTATAAAATTCTGAAGTAAGTCT
>NC_056728.1:984013883-984026726 GCF_019279795.1 Protopterus annectens | reverse complement strand
GACACTGCACTTTTGGCATTTAGCTTGAGGCCATGGCTCTGACACCAGGCATCTGTCTCAGCGAGGCCCTTCTGTAGGATGTCCACATCATTTGGGGATTTGACTATGGCTCCTAGCTTGCAGTTATCTGTGAACTTCATTAGCCGGAGGCCTTCTGTGTTAGCCTGTACTTCAAAGAAGTAGATACAAAACAGGAGAGGTCCCAGGACGGAACCCTGTGGTACTCCACTTGTCACTGCTTTGAGGTCAGATTTGGAGTCTGCAACTTTTACAGTGTGGGTTCTGTCAGTGAGCCAGTTGGCAACCCATCTTGTGACATAGGGATTTATACCTAGTTTAGTGAGTTTAGCTATAATTCCAGAATGGGGGATGGTGTCGAAAGCCTTGGCAATGTCAAGATAGGCTGTGTGAACCACCTTACCCTCATCTATGGCTTTGGTGACTGCCTCAAAGAAGTCGATCAGGTTCAGGAGGCATGATCTGCCTTTCACAAACCTGAACTGGGTGGGATCCAGAGTTTGGACGTTACCAATGTCTTTGTTTATGAGTTCCATGGCCTTGCAGACCAGGCTCATCAGGCTAATAGGTCGATAGTTCCCAGGATCACTGGTGGCTCCCCCTTTGTGGAGTGGGATAACTGTTGCTGTGCGCCATTAAGTGGACACAAAGCCTGATGCGAGGCTATAATTGAACATGGTGCTTAAGTGGGGAGCCAGTTCATTCTGAAGTTCATGTAAAACACAGCTTGGGATGTTGTCTGGTCCCATGGATGCTGTGTTTTTGGCTTTAGAGAGTGCAGCTTTTACCTGCATAGTTGTGATTACAGGGGCTCTGCATTCTTCCTGTATAGATATGGGCCCTTTAGGGGGTGAGGGGGGGTAAAGTTAGCACTGAACCTATCTGTCAGGATGTTGGCAACATCAGTTGGTTCTGTAAATTTCGTGCCTTTGTGCTGTAACTCAGAGCAGATCTGGGTATTGCCATCGAGATTCTTGACATAAGCTATAGAATGCTTTTTGGTTGTCCTAGGAATTAGTGGTGATTTTGTTTTCATACCTAGCTTTGGAGGATCTCATAAAGGATCTCATCTTCTTACTGAGGCTGACCAGGGAGCTCCTCCACTCATGGGATTTTACTCTCTTTTGCAACAGTTTCTTCCTTCTGTTGTACAGTTTGTTTATTGCAGGGGACCACCAGACTGGCTTCCTTTTTTTGGATGATAGCGTCTTAGTTCTGTTTGGGTTAGCACAATCCATGCACTCGTGTAAGTGCTTATAGAGTGCATTTGTTTAGGATTCAGCACTTGTAACTGTATTGTCCATTTGCGTGGGTGTCATGAAGTTCACCACTTCTGTCTTAAGAAGCATGAAGTTGGCTTTGGAGACATTTTTTATTGTGGTTTCCTTAATGGGGGGTGGGGGCGGGATGTGGATATCAAGTGTGATTAGCTTATGGTCGGATCGGACCAACGAGGAGTTGACTTCAGGTGTGGAACACCAGTCACTCATGTTGGAAATGACTAGGTCTAGGATATTGTTGCCCCTGGTGGGGGTGTGTTTAAGTTGATCCAGGGCATTGGAGTTTATGAATTCCAGAAAGCGTTGAGCTAAAGAGTTGGTACACGAGTAGTTTTCCCAGTTAATGGTGGGGTAGTTGAAGTCAACCATTATTAGGGTGTTTGGTTGAACCCTAATATTTTCCAGTACATCAAGAAAAGAGGAGTGGGAATCCTGGGGCATGGTGGAAGATCTGTAGCAAGCTACAATTTGGATTGCAGTTTAGCCCAGAGTTAGTTGCACTTGGATAACCTCGGATGCATTGTGCTGAGCAACTAGCCTGGAGGTGTGGATATCCTTAATGAATATGGACACACCTCCGCCGTCGGTGTTTCGGTCCAGGTTACATGGCCGAAAAGTGTGGTTTGAGTTATAGCCTGGTGCAGGGGTGATCTCTGGAGCCTTGAACCAGGTCTCAGTCACTGCACAGATATCGATGTTCTCCATTTTAAGGAGTGCCTCGAGTGAGTGCATTTTGAGATTTAGACTTGTAGCATTGAGTAGTATTACCCTCCATTTTTGTTTGCCTGTTCCGGTTATGGTGGTGAATTTGTTATTTGAACCTTGCCTAAAAAAGGCACTATAGGGGCAGCAAGAGCCTTAGCCAGTATCTGGAATCCCAGGGGTGACAGGTGCAGGCCATCTGTGGCAAAGCATCGTGGTCTGTCTACCATGTCATCCCAAGCAGAGATCCCCTTACAATGACACCAGAAGCTTAGCCAATTGTTGAAGTCAATCATTTTGTCCTTGTACTGCGGTATCATTCGGGGAGATGGCAGAATGCTACTCAGGGCTAGGGTCATACCTGCCTGGGCTACAAGATCGGATAGCTCTTCCATGTCTCTTTTCATGTAGTCCACGGAGGTACATCTCAGGTCATTCACACCAACATAAACAATGACAGAGTCATATTTGTATTTGTTGTGGAGTGACCTGAGTGCGTGAGTTATGTGGCGGATCATGGCACCTGACAGGCAGCTGACAGTTACCTTCTCCTTGTTTAGCCTGGTGAGTGGGATATCAGTGTGCCTGACTATAGAGTCACCTATGACTAGTGTGTTGGCTACGTTGTTTTGCCTTACTGGCTGTGGTTGAGTGGCACACTGAGTCTGTGGGCTATGTGTCATTTGGGTTGTGTTGGAGGATGGAGGTTGCTTGCGTTTCTGCTTTGGAGGTCTCTGTTGCTTAGACAGATTATTATTGAGAGACTCCACAAATGTTTTTGTGTTACTATGTGTGGATTTTGGTGGTGTAGATTTAGTGAGACTATGTGATGAGTGTGGTGTGGTGCAAATGCTTATCTTCTCTTCATGACTGTCAAGTTCAGTCTTGGTTGGAGAGAGCTTTACCTCCAGTTTGGCTAGATAAGTGCATATCTCACAGGTTGTAGTGTTGGGTGGTAGGAGGAGAGGGTTGTCTGTGTACATGAGGCAATTTCTACATTGCCTCAAGATGCCCAGATTCATCAGATAGACAGGAGAGAACACTGGGAGCTGACCCTTGGACATGCCTGAATAAAAAACTATTTTCCTCTAGATAAGTGAGTGAGTACAAGAGCTGTTTTCCTCTAAGCAAGTGAGAAAAGTAAGTACAAAAACTGTTTTCCTGTAGGTAATGAGGAAGATTGAGTGTTATAGTAATTAGTAGCTTATTTAGTGCTTACAAGTTCTGAACAAGTGCTGAGCATGAATAAGCAAATTTAAGTGCTAAAACTAAGAATCTGTATCTGCACTAGATGAGTTACAGGACAGAAACAAGTGCAAATGCAGGCTTTTAACTCAAAAAGTTCAGAGATATGGAAGAGATTGCCCAAACGGCCAATAACTACAATTTCTGGGCCAGAACCACTCCTTATGTGGTGGACAGGTTACCTACTGCTTACCACTTCCACTGATAAGCTAGAAGGCTTCCCTCCAACACAGAAAGACTTAGGGGGCTCAGAAGCTTACATACAGTCCTGGATACAGCAAATCTGTATCTGGAACACTAGTTACAGGAAAGGTAGGAAATAGGCTTACAATTTTTTTTTTTATTTTATTTTATTTTTTTTTACAGAAAAGTAGCAAAAACAGTAGTAAAAACAATTCACATGCAGTGCAAGCTAGCACACTTGAGTATGTAGCAATATTAGACCAAACACAGTTTAAAAAAATGCAATTAAATTAAAAAGGACTAAAAGCAAGTGCAGAAAGAGTTTATTAGGTAGAACCATGGTGGTGCAGCAGTTAGCATTGTTCCCTCACAGCAAGAGGTTCTCCGGTTTGATTCTCGGCTAGGGTGCCTTCTGTGCGGAGTCTGCATGTCCTCCCTGTGGTTGTGTGGGTTTCCTCCGGGTGCTCCAGTTTCCTCCCACATCCCAAAGACATGCAGTAGGAGGATTGGATGCTTTAAATTGGCCTAGGTGTGTGTGTGTGTGCCTTCTGTGGAAGGTTGAGCACCGGGCTGGCAACTCGACACCATAAAACTCCACTCCAATCGTGAGCGGACAGATGATCTGCTGTGGTGACCCCTAACCGGGAAAAGCCAAAAGAAGAAGAAGTGGTAAAGAGATGGGACTGAAGGAGTGTCCCAGATCAAATCTACAGTGGGGTGGGCAACTGCAAAAGCCACCAAATTTAAACTACAAACCAAAATAGGGAGGATGGGTGGGACAAAACAGTTTCAACAAAGATCTAAGCAATGACTAACAGTACAAACTTTAAAACCAAAAAATATATACACAGCTCTGTATATTTGCAGATCAGTCTCTCAGAACAGTGAGACAACAGTTTCAACAGAGATCTAAGCAACACTTTACAAACTCTATAACCAAAAAAATATACTCAGCTCTGTATATTTGTAGATAGTCTGGAAGGCAGTCTTTCAGAACACAGGTTCCAGCAATTAAATGCAGAATGTTACTAACAGGTTAAATTAAGTGATCCTTGAGTTAGATAACATACATGCTGTAAAAATCAGTTATACCAACTGAAGACACGGCAGAGAATGGGAGGGGGGCAGTTTCAACAGAGATCTAAACAACAACTAACAGTACAAACTTTAAAACCAAAAAATATACTCAGCTCTGTATATTTGCAGATCAGTCTCTCAGAACAGTGAGACAACAGTGATCTAAGCAACAATTAACAAACTCTATAACCAAAAAAAATATACTCAGCTCTGTATATTTGCAGATAGTCTGGAAGGCAGTCTCTCAGAACACAGGTTCCAGCAATTAAATGCAGGCTGTTACTAACAGGTTAAATTAAGTGATCCTTGAGTTAGATAACACATCACCAAGGACTGAAGTCACTAGCTAATGACATTCATTCAAGTTTCAAACTTTATATCCTTCAGAAAATGCATGCTAACAGAAATCCAGTTATTCTAACAACTTTCTAAGTTTATAAGAGCAATATTTAAATTCTGTCCTTATTTTTGGGCCTTTGTCTGACTATTATTTTAGGGTTTGTTTAGATTTCTTACACTAAAAGGTTGATAGGTATGGCCAGAGGAAACCCACGAGAATGCAGGGAGGACAAGCAGACACTTCACAGAAGGCACGCCAGCTGAGAATCAAACCAGGGAACCTCTTGCTGTGAGGCAACAATGCTATCCTCTATGCCATTATTATCAGGTGGTGATGCAAACTCCGCCTACAGTTCACCGTAGTACACCTACAATGTTGCTAATACATAGACCCATTATGTCTGTCAACATAGTCCTGGTACTGCTCCCATGTTAAACACTAAATTAAGCAAGTAATAATGCCTGACAGAGTGTGTGTTAATGTATAATTAATTGCACATTAATACACACCCAGTCAGGCATTATTGCTTGCTTAGGAAATGGGCAACCTGTAGATTGTACCCTGACTGGAGAACAAACATTCTCTAGCAGGGTGTTAATCTACAGGTAATGCCTGCTGAAAAATGAGTCCTCCACTTCATGGCATAATATCAAGCTGCCTTGCCGCTCAGACTGAAAAAAACTAATGGCCACCATTATTTTATGGTAGCTAAGCAATGCTTTTGCTGTTTAACGAGTGTAAAATAAAAAAAACAAACAAAAAAATTACAATAAAAAAGACTGTGTGAATGTGTTTATGTCTGTGTGTTAGAGTGTATGTGGGTATGACAGTGAGAGAGAGAGAGAGAGAGAGAGATTGAGCCATCTATTATTTTACACTCACTAAGCAGCAAGTTTGTTGTTTAGCCAGTGTAAAAAAATAAATGAAACAGAAAAAAGTGTGTGTGTGTGTGTGTGTGTGTGTGTGTGTGTGTGTGTGTGTGTGTGTGTGTGTGTGTGTGTGTGTGTGTGTGTAATCGACCACTGGTAAGAGCAGCATTTTAGAGGTTTTCATACCTTTGGACCATTTAGCTGAAGAAATCTGGGTAAAGCATAAAATAAAGGGGGAACAAAGACTCAAAAAAAGGAACAGATTTTAATTATTGCTCTTATAAAATTACAAACTTTCTTAAATAAAAGGATTTGTGTTAGCATGAATTTTCTGAAGGAAATAAAAGTCTGAAACTCAAACCTATGCCATTATTTAGTAACTTTAATCTTCAGTGAATGGCAACAAAACAAGCATTTTGCGAGTAAGGAACCAAAAAGTAAATACCAGGATATATTTTTTAAAGTGTTATATTTTGGAACTAAATGTTTCCTCCAACACAATTAACCTATACAACAGCAAGTTTTTAACATTAGGTGCAGAAACTCTTTTACATCAAAAACATATAAAAAAATAAAACAGTAATAAAAATAAACATGTAAGTAAAACACAACAATTTTACAGGCAGCCCATTTCAAAGTGCAATAATACCCTCCAGGGTGTGTGTTATTGTGGAAATAATACCCTTCCAGGGGTATAGAGGCCCACTTCATAACACCCTAGGGCAGCCATTATTTTCACAATACCACACATTCTGTTGGGCATTTTTCCTGGCGTATTGTCAGTTCTGATAAACAGAAAAAATAATGGAATTTGTAATGCAATTGCTCTGGAAAGAAGAATGACCTAAATTGAACGGATTATGTGACTAGACATTTAAGACTTACAACTGTATGTCCAGAAGACCCATGCTTTTTGCAGATTAACCCTTTTCATCATGTCACCTCTTTTTTACAAGAAGATGAATTGGGAAAATACAGAAACGTAAAAGAAATGACAACAGTTGAGAAAGCAGTTGTTACAGTAGTCACTGTCACAGTGAAGAGGCATCTTCTTTACTCCTCGAAGATAAATATGAAATTTGGTTGCTGTTTATATTAGGATGCACTAGCAAACCATGCCCTCAGATTAAAGTGGGCAGGTATTGTAATTATAATTTGCTGTAATTGTTTTATATTTATAAATTGTGCTTAACAAAATAAGAGATTAAAAAGGGTCAATAGTTTAAATTCATGGAAGACTGGGCTTTCCTCCCTGCACACACACACAACACCACCCTATAGGACTCCAAAGCAGTTGATCTTAAAACTGTGTGTAGCGGGGGGGCAGCAGCCCCCTTGATGGATGTGTGTACAGTCTGTTACTCTCTTTAAGTCAGTAATGCCCAATATTAGAGTTTCAAACTTTTATTTAAACTTTTTATTCTTCCCAGAATAAATATAGCATTTAAAAAAACATCCCAACCACCATACTTAATTGCCAGCCCAATCAGAATGTCACCCAAGTTGGGCAACACCCACACGTGCCAAACTAAGATGCATCCATCCACAACCCCTTTTTCCCATTTTTGCACATAGGGTCGGGATGTCACTTCAACAGTAACAATCCTCTAAAGGCAAAGTTTACACCGCCAATTTGGTTAGCCCTGCCATTGCAGTTCTTCCACACTACACACACTCGCATGCACACTCCAACTTATGGCCAATTAAGAGTGTCCAGTTCATCTACTATATCTCTTTGGATTGTGGGAGGAACCTAAAGAAAACCCATGTGAGCACAGGATGGGCATGCAGATTCCGCGCAAGGGCACCCTAGTCGGTAATCAAATTGGTGAACATCATGCTGTGAGATGACATCACTATCTGCTGTGATATAACTCCCCAGAAAAGATGACATCAGTTTTTAACCTCAGTTTATTCTTTAGTGTATTAAATGAATTATTTTACTGGAACTTGTTGACTGCAATATAAAATTATAGCAACAAGGGGTACAGAGACCAAGATGAAATAAAAATCTTTGTAGTAAGAAGTGTTTTTTGATAACCACATTTTTAAACAAATGTCAAGTAATTTAAATATTCAGAAATTAAAACTCATACTGAAATACAACCAGATACAAGCTAGTGGCAGTAAAAGAACCAAAATAAACTGTCACTATGTGATTTCTCACTCTAAGATGTTACCTCAGTTGACATTGTGTACCTCTTGCAAAGAAAGTGACTTTAGTTCCCCAAGTGTATTATTTTAAATATAAAACTAATGAAAACACTTTAAAAAATGAAGTGGTAAGTGAGTTAGCAATAACATTAAAAGTTGATTAAAAGTAAAAAAGCTCTGATTGCATGTGTGATGACCGTGCACTGGCCCAGCAATCAAGGAGCCTCAAGCCTCACCACTAACACCAGTGAGGGGCATCCATATAGGGAAAGGATAATAAATATACACTCAGTAAAGTACAATTTCCCAAATGAGCACACAGAGATCACAGTCAGTCTGGGGCTGGTTTATCCCTTTCTCTCCAGGTCCCCAATAAGACTCTTCCACTGACACAGCTATAAGGTCCAGATCTCAGCCTAGTGGGCAAGCTAAAACCTCCAGCACCCTCTCTGTTCAACCAGTGTTTCATGTCCCTGTCCAAGTAGCTGACACACACACACTTTGAGAGAAGAGTTATATACAACCACACAGACACTCCTGGGAAAGGCTGGCACAGGCTCTCCAGCTGTGCCCCTTTTTTGCCCAGTCTAAAAGGTAGTACTGGCTGCCACTACCCACTAATATTTATCAGCTACTCAAAGGTCCTTAAAAGAGTCTCCAATTATTACTGTGCAATATTATTATCCAAATGGTAAGTGTGACCTAACAGTCAAGACTTGTTTGGAGTGACTTGGTACAGCATCAATGTATACATGCAATGTACTCTTAGAGTTTAAATTAACTCTACACAAAACAGCCACAGTTGAAAGGTTTAAAAATATTTAATAATAAATAATAAAAATGCAAAACGATACTTCTTACTACACAGTGCTAGTCAAGAGCTCTGAGATCACAGAGAAATACTTAAAATAATACAGTAGCAAACGTTCTGACATCACAGAAAAATAAACCAGTCTAATCTTCCTATTTCTTAGCTATATCTAAGAGGAAACACAGTTCTAAATAACTTACATATAGAGCAAAGCAGTGCTGGTGATGTTGGATGTTCTCAAGACAAAATGCTCTGAGCTCTTTGATTCTCTCTCTTTAAATTGATAACACAGAGCTGCTTCACATGACATAATTCTTCACACTTCTGTGGTGTTCCCAGGCTAACAAAAACTACATTTACATTCTTTACATGTGGTCAGAAACCAGAGCAATAAAGGACAAACATGCAAATTCTAGCCATTAACTCTGGTCTTAAAACAATAGGCAGGATGCCTTCTTCTAGCCATATTGGCTCCAAATTTTGACATCAAAGACAGTCATAAAATGCTTGACTTAGCTTTATTACAGCAGAGTGCACTGTTGTTACATTTTTTGCAGTTCAATATCCAATGCAGTCTTTTCACATTTAAGAGAACAAGCCTGTGGCCTACATTAGTATTTACAAATGACAGAATTATCTACAAAATTCTACCTGGCTAGGCTGGCAGCCTTCACCTATCTTCACAGCATGATTTCCTATCTTAACTGTTTTCACTTTGGTGCTCTTTTGTTTGTTGCAGCTGTATCTTTCCTCTGAAGCAAGGATGTAACTAGGCATGCTCAGTTTACACAAATGAGGATAAATATTTTTTTCTTAGCATCTTCTGGAAACTTCATTACTAAAATAAAATAGAATGTTTAAACTGAAATATATGTGCCCCTTGCTATATACATTTTAAGTGCATCTGGTTTGTATTTGAGATGACTGCACCTTTATAAGTAGCATACCTCTGAACTGCCCAGATTTTCACAGAATGGTCAGATTTTTTACCTTATATTTTTAGTCTGTTCCTCATAAATTTAATGTTTTCTAGCAAATCACTGAGGAGTGAAGTCACAAACTAATGACATACATTTTAATTTTAATACTTAATATCCTTCAGAAAATGCATGCTAACAAAAATCCTATTATTCTGGCAACTTTTTACAAGTTTTTAAGAGCAATATTTAAAATCTGTCCCTTTTTGTCCTTGTCCCCATTTCAGCTGTTGCCTTTTTATAAGTGGTAACAGCTGAATATATATCTTTTTCCTGTGTGGTTAGAGGCAACACTGTGAGGACTAAATGCATTTTTACAAAAAATAGGGGTTGGGGACAACAACATTAATTGTAACTACAATATGTAAATGTACGGCCAAACCCCTGCTCTGAAAATAAGTTTTTCTTACAGTCAAGTTAATATTGTTGGTGAATCTTGTAGTTCTTAGTGAAAACAGAGACTGTTTCTTCAGTTGCTATACACACTATCTGTAGTGCATCATTTATTTGCGGTTATATGGTTGTGGAGAAGAGTAATCCCTAAAATATACAACAGCAAACCTCAATACGGCTAAACATGCCAACAATAACTGAACAAAAACGACATGGAAAATGACTTTTTAGCATAAACTATAATAAGAATACATTATGTGGTGAATGCCAGAAACAGGGCTCCACATAAAGCACACTAACACATCTATCATGAGCAAGACTCAGTAGTGACATCTCTCATAAACTGGACTCAATAGACCACACTGATATGCTGGTAGAGGTGCAACACAAATTTGTTTAACAGCAGCAGACAACTACTTTGACACTACCTAGTGAAATATTTATTTATTGCTATGCGTTTACCAAGAAAGTCCAACTTGAGTAGCTCCCTTTTTCAGCATAGGCCTGGGGAGAAAATCTCCATTATATAGACATCATGGACATCATTTGCATAGCTTCATCAATTACAACTTCATTCATTAGCACAGTTCCATTTTCAGCCATCCTTGAAATCAGTTGCATCATTAACAAACAGTTTTGATTAAATATAATAGTTACATTGGCATCAATTCATTTTTTAATCTTCTTCTTTCAGCTGCTCCCATTAGGGGTCACCACAGCAGATCAACTGTTTCCATTTCTTCCTGTCCTCTGCATCTTGCTTTTTCACACCAACCACCTGCATGTCCTCTCTCACAACATCCATAAACCTTATCTTAGGCCTTCCTCTTTTCCTGTTACCTGGCAGCTTCATCCTTAGCATCTTTTTCACAATATACTCTGCATCCATCCTCAGCACATGTCCAAACCAACGTAATCTTGCCTCTCTGGCTTTGCCTCCAAACCTTCCAACCTGGGCTGACCCTCTAATATACTTATTCCTAATCCTGTCCATCCTCGTCACATCCAGTGCAAATCTTAACATCTTCAACTCTGCCACGTCAAGCTCTGACTCCTGCCTTTTTGTCAATACCACTGTCTCCAACCCATATAACATAGTATAAAAATGTATTACTCACTGATAAGGTAGCGGTGAGCAGAGAAAATCAAATAAAATGAAAATCACACCGCTACTCCACAGCTGTTTCAAATTTAAAGTGATTTATTAAAAATATTTAAAACCGCTTAAAAAGCGCTTCAAATACTTGGTTAACCACCAAGCAAAACAGTTCTTCTTAGTAAAAATACTGTTGTACTCAAATACTGATATTCACATTATATCAGATTCAGCAGTTGTCTCTTGTTGCAATATAAGTCCTTAAATGCGTTAAAACACAACAGCACCTCCACAGCCCTTCTATCCTAGTCTGTCACTGAGGCTAGAGACAGCAATAAATTGGTGTCATGTCTTTTCCTGGATCTTTCCAAGGCAATTTACACAGTTTCCCACCCTAAGCTTCTATCTGAACTGTTTGATTTCAACCTCAACTCCTCCTCCACTATTCTCTGCTTCTCTATCTTTGCAACAGACTGTCTGTCTGTTAGATGGCAAACTTCCTGCGCTGCCTTCTTATCTGTCCAAACAGGAGCCTCTCAAGGATCCATTTTAGGGCCTCCGCTCTTTAATATCTTTACAAACAACCTACATTCCACCTGCTGCACATCTTCATTGATACAGTATGTGGACAATTCTACTCTTGTTACCTATTCTAATAACCTCAATGACCTCTACACCATCAATCAGAGTTCTTTTCACAGCATTTGAACACTGGTTAATTAATAACCAACGCATCCTTAACCCTAAAAAACTGAATTACTTATTTTCCTTCCTAAATCTATGTCCAAGCTTAGTGCCTCCTTTTGTATCTCTTCCCTGGATAAAACTGTCATTCATGCCAACTCCTATACCAAACTCCTAGATATTACAATAGACAACCAAATAAAATTTGACCTTCATATCCAACGTTGCATCAAAAAAAAAAAAATCAAAAACTGGGTATACTGTATAGAAACAAAAAAATATCTATCCACTGCCTCGAGGACTTCTCTTTCCCAAACCTACCTCCTTCCCAGCCTGCCATACTCATCCCCTATATTTACCCACCTCCAAGCCAACCTTATAGCCAAACATGAACAAACTTACAACCAAATTGCTAGATTTGCCTGTAACCTTCCTTACAAATCTCACCATTGCCTCGATCTTAAGCAACTACATTGCCTTGAATTTCCTCAACTACTCCAACTATCTCAGCTACAAATGGCCCATTCAGTAATTAACAAACCCTCAGGCTGTCTTCTCTGTCCACTCTTGAATCCCTCTATATACCTACATGTCCTCACAGTAGATCAGAATAATTCCTGCTCAATACCCACAAACCAAACAAATCAATAGGCAGATTGCTCTATAAATGCTCAATATCACATACTTGGAACAAACGTCCCAGTAATATACATTCTGTCAAATATACCTCACTGCTCAAAAAAAAGAACTAAAAAACTACCTTGCTAATTCACCTTCCTGCCCTTGCCACCACCCTGCCTAACGCATACTCCCTTAATATTTCATTAACATGCTTTTGTATTGTGATATGATTTTTTTTAATTTACACCATGCATAAAAATGAGTTCCTGTTGACATGTCTGCACTCAAAATGCCAACTGCAAAAAGCTGAAAAAAAAAGACTTTAAAACACAGGAGAAGAGCAAACTATCAAAATTGCTCTTCTCCTGAAAACTTCTTTTTACAGAGGGACAA
>NC_056728.1:983983883-984008883 GCF_019279795.1 Protopterus annectens | reverse complement strand
ATTTCTTTATTACCAATAACTATGCTGAACAGGTGTCAGTCTTGCTTTATGCACCAAATCTTCTTGTAGCTTTCAGAATGAAAGTCTGCATATACTGTAGTACAGTAAAAAATGTTTTATTATGTATAGTGGAGGTAGATGTCGACATTATCCAAATCAAATCTTACTATAGCCGATAACTGTGCTGATAAACTGAAGTAGAGTGAATTATAGTGTCCGTGGCTTCTGCACTCATTATACTGTCAGCAAACTCTGTACACAGAATTATTCATTTCCTCCTGAATGGCAGAATTAATATTCTGAAATGCTGGATATCTGACCTGGCAGTTAATGTACCAAACTTTTGTGGACTGCACTGGAATGACTTTCTGTGTATAAGACAGAACTTACCTTACTTCTTTGTCTAAACTATCTCTCCTAATAATACCAAAATCCTGTAAATTTCCTACACATTTAACGCACCTCTTTAACCAAGATCAGTTTCTACTCAATGTACTGCACATTCTGTTAACACATTTTATTATTATCAGTATTTTTGACTATAGGTTATTTCATTTATATTCTTCACTGAAACATTCCTTTCTGTTGAAACTGCATGTAAAATGTAAAATAATATGGCTGCAGCTCTAGACTTATGCAAAGAGGCTACTGTATTTATGTCTAACAAACTGCATTTAAATGAAACCTGATCTTATATGTATATAAATAAGTGCATATATGTCTTTAGACACTTGCAGATACATACACAAACATTTGCATGTGTCTTACATACATGGACACTCTGACATTTTTTAAATGGATTATGCTAAATGCCATTTCTCTCAAAATATTGTTCAGAAAATGCAAAAGAAGATTGTGATTTTTCCCTATTTTTCATTGCCTCCCAGTTAACTACAAATTGTGAAATGTAGTAGGTCTCTTTCACATGAAGTTGTGTTAAAATACATTTTTGAAATTTCAGTTATTGTTGAAGAGCACTGTCAAATAAATTATTAAAAATCACACTGTAAAATCATTAGGCTTTTTAAAATGACAGTCACCAACACAGGAGGTTCAGATGCAAAAGTTTACTAGTGTACACCAGGAGGCAAAAGACCATACAATACAAGTATAGAATTTTGTCTGACATGATGCAGGAAATACACAATTTTATATAGTCTTACATTCAAGCTGTGCCCACTTTACTGACGTGGTTAGTCACAGGGCACCTACATCACTAAGGTCTACAATATTCTATTCATAAGAAAAAGCTGATGTTATACATTTTAAAAGTTTTCCCATGGGAATAATACAGCCTTGCAAAGCACCTGGTTAGTTATAATGTCTTTCTGTAAAATGTTACTCTTTCAAGGTCTCAGGCCTGCTCGAATACAATAGTTGGTTCAGTCTTGTAATATACTTCTTTGTTCTTCTTGCAACATTACTTTAGCAGCTGTGTTTTATCTCTGATAATATTCACAAGGCCAATTATCTCAGAGGAAGGAAGAAGGATTTTCAATGCTTTATACATTTAATTTTCCTGACCCAGCAGATAATCATTAGTGAAAAACATAAGCTTGCTGAGCTGGCTACTGCCAGGGTCAGAGTTCAAATACACTGCAGCTCCAAAGCTTCAAGCAATTACATGTAAAATCATTCTTATTGCCATATTGTAAATAGAATAAAATGCATTATATACTATTTGCTTTTCAACTAGCACTTTATACATGTTCAAATACATATTTGTCTAACATTTCCCTCCTATTAATACTTTTTATTCTATTCTGAAGTATGCATAGTGTCATTTCATCTCCTAGCCTTTCCCGCTCAGGATTTTCAGCTAGGTGAGTCATCTAATCTATACTTCAGAAAAAGCATCATCTGAAATCAATCTTTCAATTTCAATATCTTGGTAAAAAGTTCCAGTAACAGATATATCAACAAAATCTTTGATTAATCTTTTCATGCAGTGAATTCCACAGCAAACACATGCTCCTATTAGGAGTATACCCACATAAAAAGCAATTAAAATGTTCATTAGGATGGAACCCCACCCCCCAAACAGATTCTGGAAAAAGTCCATCAGTGGGTTTGGGCCTGGTTTAGTCATGGCTGATACTTGCTGAATTACCTCTAGGTGATTATTTATCTCGTGACGATTGTCAGGGATAAAAGCACAGCATTCTTCTTCGTATACCACCTCTTGCCGCTAGGGTGAAGTAAAGAGCCATTCAATTTTGTAGCACAACAGTTCTCATTGCATTCAGTTCATCAGTCACCAATTCTAGGGCGGAAAAAGTTGCATTACTCATTACTTCAAGAAGTCTCGACAGCTTCCTCAGCTCCCAGATCGATTTGACTGCTCCATAGGCTGGTAGTATTCCTGCCCAGGATATAACACTGTTACCCAAGTCCATATGAGTCAATTCACTTTTGTCTTTTACTGAATTATGGTCTTTCCAACCAGCTTCGATCTTCCCAACTGGATTCACAGGTTTCTTAACTGGACCTTCAGATTTTCGAGCTGTTTCCCTTACATTTCATATCTTACCCAAAGGTAATTCTGCAGTATGTCTTATTGCTGGAACCAGATAACCCAAAAAACAACTGCCGGACCAATTCTCAGGTAACCATTTATATGCCTTTTTCCCACAAATAAAATAACAGTTTTTTACTTTGGTACTAATATGTGTTATCCCTGCATGAAACATTTTCCTATCTTTAATAGACGATTGTTTAGTTAAGACTGGATTGTCACGTACTGCATTTAATGTAGTTTTCATTGAACTCAGATATGAATCATAGTTAGTATTACAAACAGTACCCCCACTTCTGACTTTAATGTAACATTTATAAGACATTGTTATATTACAATTACTCCAGCCCACCTGGAGGGTATCATTTTTGTAGAAACATACAACTCCTTTTTGTGTGACAGGTAAAAATAAAGCTATTTTGTCCTGTGATCTCACAGTTCCTGTATCAAAAAGCAAATTTTCCCAAGTCTCATTTATCCCCAGAGGGACAGCGGACATTAACATTCCTCCATATGCTGTTGGTATAGCTGTACAAACCCAGCAATTTGAAATGTTCATAGTCTCTGCATACACACGTTTCATGGCCAGGTATGTGTTAAAATTTGGATGCCTGTCTATAGACAGTTCATCACGTCTTCTCACTTTCACTCGTGTGGTTGAGTGCAGGAAAAAAACACAATAAGAGAAAAATTGTCACACTTATAGTCAACAAATGCACAGCTAACAAAATAATTATGCAATAGTTCTGGGGTTGCTCTGCTTTTCTGTTTGCTTTACTTTTGGCCATTTTGCCCTTGTGTATCAGTCACAAAGTTCTTATCAAGTTGAAAGTTCTTTACCGGTTTACAATGCGTCAAATGAACCCAGGACGTCCTCTCAGCTACTCTGACTGCAGTAGGCGTTGCCAACAGGACCTGGTACAGACCTTTCCACTTTGGACTCACCCTTTTCGTCACCTTCAACCAGATCCAGGTACATGGTTCCAAAACTGCTTCTACCGGTTTGGTCTGTCTTTTATCTGAAAGAGTTAAACTGCAAAACAGATTTATTCATTAACAGTTTCTTTATATAATTAGCTAATGAACTGTCAGCCTCCTGCTCTGCAGGCATGAGAGCTTTCCACTGAAGCACATAATATGCTCTCCCAAAAAACATTTTAGAGGGAGTCAAACCCTTTACATTTATTTAATTCTAAGAAATCCATACAAATAGTGTGGAATGGGTATGGTGGTATAGGAAAACTTCCTTGCTTGGTTTTAAATGCTCCTTGTGCATGGTGCTTGTTACAAGTATGACAAGCTGCACAAAATTTTTTTGTATAATTTATGTATCCATATGTTTGGAATATTCGATTTACTAACTGTACCATCCCCCCTGTTGAGACATGGCACTGCCCATGGCTCAACAAAGCTGCATATCTAAATAAATTAGACGGCAATATCGGTTTTCTTTCCTTGGAAATGCACAGTCCATTCTCAAAAATTGCACCTCGTTTTACCCATTTTTGTTTTTCTGCTTTTGTAGTAAGCGTCTGCATTGTTTTTAACATGTCTAAATCTAAAATCTCAGAGGGTTGTAATTCCTCATTCAAAAATAAAGTTTCTGAGTCTGAGGCTGCTTGCTTTGCAGCTGCATCAGCTCGTGCATTACCTTTTGAAATCTTATCCTGTTGTTTTGTATGAGCTACACATTTACAAATAGCTACTTTGGTTGGTAACTGAATAGATTCTAATAGCTCGAAAATAAATTGCGCATGATTAATAGGTTTTCCACTGGATGTAATCATTCCTCTATTTTTCCATTGTTGTGCAAATACATGTACTGTAGAAAAAGCATACTGACTGTCAGTATATATGTTTACAGACTTGTTTTTTGCTAAAGTACATGCTCTCATCAAAGCTATCAACTCTGCTGCTTGTGCAGATAAGTTGTGTGGTAAGGATTGAGCTTCTAAAATTTCAGTGTCTGTAACTACTGCATATCCCACCAGATTCTTCCCTGTAGGACCCCTTCTGCATGAGCCGTCCACGTAATATGTCACCTCAGCATTATCCAAGGGCATATCTGTAAGATCTTGTCTAGGTAAAGCTAACTGTTCAATTTCCTGCAGGCAGCTGTGTGGTGTGCCCTCCGCAGGAGTTGGAAGTAAAGTCGTACATCGTTCAATTGTCATATGAGGTTAGCTCAGCAGTATAGTTATACATGAAAGATGTCTAGCAGGAGAAAGGTATGCCATTTTCCCTTGCAGTAAAATTATTGCAACTGCATGAGGCACTCTCAATGTGAGAGGGTGGAATAACACCACTGAGGCCAAAGCCTGCACTGCCATTGCTGCTGCAACTACTGCCTGTACACAGTGAGGCAAAGATCATGCCACTGGGTCTAACTGTGATGAATAGTAAGCTATGGGGCATTGCTTATCCCCATGTTGTTGCGTCAATACTGATGTCATGTACCCTTGCTTACAATCTACGGTCTGAAAGAACCGTTTGTGATAATTTGGAAGTCCTAAAACTAATGAAGAAGCTATCAACTGCTTCAACCTGCAGAAAGCCATTTCTGCTTCTGTTGTCCATTGTAAAATATCTTGTACTGCCATTGGTGTCTTATATATCAAACCAGTCAGTGGAGCAGATTCCAAAGCATAATTTGGTACCCAGCTCCAACAAAAATTAGTTGTACCTAAGAAAGACATTATTTCTTTCTTAGTTGTTGGTTTGGGTGCTTGCAAAATTGCTGTTTTTCTTTCTTCATCTAGTATTCTACCTTCATTGGATATCACATATCCCAAGTATCTAACTTGTTTTCTCCAAAGTTGTAACTTACTTTTGTTTACTTTGTGTCCTTGTATTGCTAAAAATTTTAATAATGCTACAGTATCCGCCCTGCACTGCTGCTGGGTGGGGGCTGCTAGCAAGATGTCATCTACATAAAGTAGAATTTGACTACCTCCCGGTGGGGTCAATCCTGCCAGGTTGCTAGCCATTTCTTGTGCAAATATTGTTGGGCTCTCACAATATCCCTGTGGTAGTCGAGTATATGTATACCTTTTACCCTGAAATGTAAATGCAAACCAATATTGACTATCAGGATGTATAGGTATTGAAAAGAAAGCATTGCTAATATCTACCACAGAGAAATACTTCTGTTGCGGTTCCAAATCATTCAACAAAGTATGTGGGTCTGGCACCGTAGGTGCTCTAGGTATTACTGCATTATTTACAGCTTGTAAATCTTGTACCATCCGCCATTCCCCATTTGCTTTTTTAACAGGAAATAGGGGTGTATCACATGGTGAATCAGGAGATTCTACCAGTACTCCTTCTTTGAGTAATGCTGCTATTATAGGCTTAATTCCTACTTCTGCATCCTTTCTCAAAAGGTATTGTCTTTTCTGTGGTCTGAAAGCTGACTTTGGGGTAATTGTAACTGGTCCTGCTGTTCGAATAAGCCCTACATCTGACTTGCCTGTTGACCACAGAGTTGTTGGAATTTCACACAAGGCCTTTTCTTCTTCTTCTAATAAAAAATGCTAATCAGCTGTCCTCGCTAGATTGCAAATGTACAGCTGTATGTGTCTGTGTCAACCAATTCAGTTTTTGTTTTTGTATCCCTTGTTCTGACAGCTCTAAATCAGTCTGTTTCTCCCATCTTGTTACCTTTTCTCCTAAGTCTGCCCATTTAACACTTTTATTCTTTGTAAAGCTAACATGTGGCAACCGATTTGATCTATACAATGCAAGAAATTCTTGAGGTAATGAACAGCTAACTACACTGTTCCCCTCAGTATCCCAGTACAAAGTATGCAAAACCAATCTAGTTGCACGATTTCTAAACAGTTTTTGCTCATACTCTCTATCAGGTCCTGGTGTGGTACAGTAATATAGAGTACAGTGTAACAAATGCTGTTGATCAGTGTCAAGGGAGGGGGTTTTACTGATGGCTACGTTCATCAGCTCCTTGGTCACTGCCCCTGGACCAGTCGTGACTAGGTCCTGGCTGTACCAATAAAAGGTTTCACCCTCTGATCGCACTACAAAAGTATCCATTTGTCTCTGTGCCTCCATACCTTGTACAGTTGGAACTACTGCTATGCCAAATATCTGCATAAGGTCGCTGCCCAATAGGTTTACTGGACACTTTGCAGAAACCACTATTTTACTTTTCCGGGTCATACCTGAAACAGGGTCAGTTATTGCTATATCATGGGAGAGTGGTTCCCTGTATAGCTCTCCGTTTGCTGCTTTTACTAATACATAATCAGGTGATTCAGAATGTTCTGGTAACTTGGAGGGGTGTATCAAAGTCCGTGACGCTCCTGAGTCACACAGGAATTTGCCTTCCCTTCCCTCCACCAGAAGTGTCACTTCTGGTTTTGAATCTGCTAGGTAGATCTCCAGGCTCAACCATGCTAAATCTAAAATTTAATTTCCATTTTCATCTAAGTCAATTTGTACTTCCTCTACTCCTTCTACTACGTTGGTATTTGTCTTTTCTATTCTAGCTGTTACTGGTGATTCCTGACTTTCATATGATGTATCCTCACTATCATATAGTCAGTCCTCATCTCCTTTATCTTCTGTCATTGCTTTCTTATTTTGTTTACAGTCCCTAGCTAGATGGCCTTTCTTTTCACACTTGAAGCACTCACCTCTCTTTTTCCTTTCCTCAAAATCTTCTGATCGTTTGTCAGACTGTTTGTTTCCCTGGGCATTCTTTTTCTTGCCCTTTTTACCTGACTGTAATACAAATACTTCAGCTCCGTCTTCAGCAGTGAAGACTTGCACCTTCTTTTTCTTTTTACTATTAAAATGTCTTTCACCATGTCTAGTGTATTCGAGTAAGGCTTGTAGCCTCCCTGTTCAATGATCTATCATATGGTTCGTAATGAAGCTACTAATAGGTGCAATGCAACCTTTCAAAAATGCATTTTTTAATTGTTGTTCATATGGGGAATCATGTGTTTGGTTCTCAGGAACTGACATACCGCTATGATTATTAAAGCAGTCTAATAATCTAGCATAATATCCATCTATTGTCTCATTTTCCTGTTGTATGCATTGATTAATGCAAGTCCAGTCTGCTCTAGGTTTCCATTTCTCAGAGATTTTGTCTGTCAGACCTTTCACTCTGTTGTCTAAAAATGTTTTTGAATTTCTAAGCTTCTGTTTTTCTACGATTTGCTTCCTCAATCCACCTGTGTGCTTGAGGTATGCCTAGTTGGTGCTGCTTTTTTGCCTGACCTCCTGCATCAGATTTAAGCTGTTTAAGGAGTTTAACTAGTGAAAGTTTATCTAGTTTACCATCAAATTCATATTTGTTAACCCATCTTGTATAATACCTAACATATCAGCATGCTGTAATTGCATGTATTTTGCCTCTTTGGTTAGGGGTGGATCTTGCAAGGTTTTAGTGCACTGATTACCCATGTCAAAGAAAATGTTACGTAACCCTTTTTTATCACGTGATGTCAATTCCTTAGTTCCTGTTTACAGTTTAGCTAGAATAACTGTCTACCTTATTCTGTTACCCTGATCTATGACAAAATGTACAGTACTTCCTTTTGTCCCTGATCTGCAAAACAAATCTTGACAATTATACTGTAACCTAGTCCCTGATCTAAAACAGAAAAAAAGGCAAATTCTTCCTACCTTAGCCTCCTGGTGATGAAAGTGTTCAAATTCCTCTCTTCGGCCACAGATCAGAAAGTGGACAGCCTCTTTACACACAACAATTCAGTCGGTCTTTTCACTCAAGAAGAACCATTTTGGCAACTTCTCCTGTGCAGATTTATTACCACCCATACACTCTGACCTGTAGCTTACCAAGGGAATTCCATCTCGAAAGGACCAAACTGTCAAATAAAATTATTAAAAATCAGACTGTAAAATCATTAGGCTTTTTAAAATGACAGTCACCAACACAGGAGGTTCAGATGCAAAAGTTTACTAGTGTACACCAGGAGGCAAAAGACCATACAATACAAGTATAGAATTTTGTCTGACATGATGCAGGAAATACACAATTTTATATAGACTTACATTCAAGCTGTGCCCACATTACTGACGTGGTTAGTCACAGGGCACCTACATCACTATGGTCTACAATATACTATTCATAAGAAAAAGCTGATGTTATACATTTTAAAAGTTTTGCCATGGGAATAATACAGCCTTGCAAAGCACCTGATTAGTTATAATGTCTTTCTGTAAAATGTTACTCTTTCAAGGTCTCAGGCCTGCTCGAATACAATAGTTGGTTCAGTCTTGTAATATACTTCTTTGTTCTTCTTGCAACATTACTTTAGCAGCTGTGTTTTATCTCTGATAATATTCACAAGGCCAATTATCTCAGAGGAAGGAAGAAGGATTTTCAATGCTTTATACATTTAATTTTCCTGACCCAGCAGATAATCATTAGTGAAAAACATAAGCTTGCTGAGCTGGCTACTGCCAGGGTCAGAGTTCAAATACACTGCAGCTCCAAAGCTTCAAGCAATTACATGTAAAATCATTCTTATTGCCATATTGTAAATAGAATAAAATGCATTATATACTATTTGCTTTTCAACTAGCACTTTATACATGTTCAAATACATATTTTTCTAACAAGCACAATAAAGCATACGATTAATTCTTATATGTACTAGTTATAATTATATATTCTGCCAACGTAAAGTACACCGAAATAATATTTCTGTGTGTATAATGTTTAATTACTTATTCCCCTTCAGTAGTACTGTATGTTGAGCAGCATATCTTCAAGTACCAAGCACACAGTTTTTCTTTTCTTTTTTTTTTTTAATAAGAAGTTCTTTGCAATATTTTATGTAGTTGGCCACATTATTCATTCACTTTGATTCTCCTTATAGTTATTTGTATAAAGTACTTTGGAAAGTTGCCATTATAAACCCAGGTCAATCCTTTGCCTTTTAAGTAGGCACTGGCTTATAAGACTGTGCCAGCAGTCTGGTGACTGATCCACTGCAACTTATACAAATAAAAATATGTCAGTGTTTAATTAAGAACGTTATGTCAAAATGGAACTTTATTTCCCTTTCTGTCTTTGTTAGTGAAAAGGAACTACTTTTGCTTGCCAAAAAATTAAAAAGAACACAGTTTGCAGTAAGAGGCTGCAAGGATGGAAGTTTGGTAATGGTATTTAGTAAAAATACAGATCTGTGAATGTTATCCAACTGACAGCATTTATTTGTGTTATCACTAACTATAATGGAAATGAAAGCTGTAATGATTTGCTAATAGTTTGTATTTGTATTATACAAGGACCAGTTTGAAGACAATATGAGAGAGAGATATCAATAAGTTGCAGGACTCATGAGTGTTAAAAGTGGTGCAGAAGGGTTATAGAGGGCACTGGGTGCAAAAACCTCCTTTCAAGAGGAATACCTGTTCACCCTCCAAACCAAACTGAATTTTTTCCTCAGATTTTCCAGTCATTACACTCCCATGGGAGTCATAAAACCAGTGCCTTTAAGTCAAAGGGACAAAGGCTTTTATTAGTGAATGTTTCTGGTACCAAAGAAAGTGGTCTCTTGGAGAGCAGTATTAGAGCTTTAATTTCTAAATTTCTATATGAAAGTTTTGAAGTTCAAAATGTTGACCTTACAAAACCTGTTACCTCTCATTTTCAAGAAGAATAGAGACTTCTTTGGGACATATGCATTTGAAATGAAAGAGGAAGGCAAATGATGGTAGCATGGGCAATGCATGATGTAACAATGTGAGGTATTGCCAGCTATGCCAGGAGAAATAAGGAAGTAGATGTGTAACATATGCCAGCACAGCTAGCTCAAGTTTTGTAAAGAAATATATGTCATTTGTATATAAAACAGATTTGTACAGGTGTCTGTGTTGAAAATGTATTTGTAAAGTTGCTTGTGTTAAAAATGTACTAACAGCGGGTCCTGCTGGACAGAAAAAAGAAATGCACCTGTATGTCAGACTGTATTGTAACTTTGGAAATTAATATTGTAACAGAGGATACTGGAAGAGAAGATGTTAAACTCAGCCCCAGCTGACTTTTAGAAAAATATCATGAAATTAAATTACTTAATTTAGGCCATAAAGATTGTATCTCACAGGTCTCAATGCAGCCATAGACAAAAAGTCTGTACTAGGAAGCTTTCTGTATTGTCTTTGGGGGTGAACTAATTGCTACTCTGAAAGGGTGGAACTTTTAAATTGTTTTATGACTTCCAGTAGCTGCAACACATTGTAGCAAAGCTCTGTCTGTCTTTATGGTAACACATATGTGTGAGATGCTAGTTCAATTTCCAGTAAAGGGAGGTAGTATGGGAGCCAGATGTCAGGTGCCCAGATGTATGTGATGTCATTCTGTAATCCAGCACAAAAATGATGCTTTAATACTAGATAAGACTGAAGTTTTAGAGCAGTCTGTTTTTTTAACCTGATACAGAAGAGTCACTCACCTACTTCATCTTGCCTTGCTTTAGTAAGTAACCAGGGAATGATAATTATTTAGATCAGTCAGGAAAATATAGTGAGATTAGTTAAGTACTGTTTTTCTGTAACTGTGTGAATCCATTCATCTGTGTTATTTTTAATATTTTCTGTAATTGAAACTCTGGTATTTAGTGTAAATATATATTTATTATTTTCATGTTCTTTTATTACTGAATATACTTAAACTTCTCATTGTGGCTGGAGGAAGTAAGGACACCTATGAAGAGGATGAAAAATGGAAAGGTTGTTGGTCCAGATGACATACCAGTGGAAGCATGGAGGTGCTTAAGAGAAATGGCAGTGGAGTTTTTAACCAGATTGTTTAATGAAATTTGGAAAGTCAGTAGATGCTTGAGGAGTGGAGAAAAAGTGTTTTGGTACCTAATTTTAAGAATAAGGGTGATGTGCAGGGCTGTAGTAACGACAGAGGAATAAGACTATTCAGTTGCAGCTTAAAGTTATGGGAAAGAGCAGTGGAAGCTAGGTTTAGAAAGGAGGTGATGATTAGTGATCAGCGGTATGGTTTCATGCCGGGAAAGAGCACTACAGATAGGTTCATAGGTAGGTATTAAGCTATCTGCCCGAGGGCATTTATAAGCCTAGCCAGAGTGTGTTGGCTTTTGCTGCCCCATTGATTAATTAACTGATCCTCTGTCAAGCAGAGCCAATGAAGCAATCCTAGGGTGTATTTTCTGTTACCCACCCACTCGTCAAGGTTTCTCTTGAAGACTCTTAGAGAGGGGCTCTGTTTAATGTAGTTTGGAATTTTGTTCCAAAGCATGGGGAGTCTCTGTGACAGGAATCTATCCCTCCAGCATGTTCTATTTATTGTTGTAGTGAGGTTTAGATTACTAGAGCGCGTGGCTCACAGTGACTTGGATTTCATTAGGTGGAGCATGTCCATTAATTCTGAGTTGGGCATGGCTTTTTAAGTCAGGCAGAGATCACCTCTGAGTAAGTGATATGCCACCGAGTACAGCCGGAGTTTTTTCATTCGGGCTGCATAGGACATATGTTTGAGGCCAGTAATTCTCTTGGTGAGGTACTTTTGTGGTCTTTCCAGCTGTTGGAAGTGGCTTGTGAGGTACATCCCAAATGGGGCATAGTACTCTATGATGGGTGTAATTAGTGACGAGTAGAGGGGCACTATAACCTCTTTATTTCTAGATGTGAACCCTTTAGTAATTAGATGGGCCACATAGAAGGATTTCCTAACTACTTTGGCAATATGATTGTCAAAGGAGAGATTACTATCTACCGGCGTCCCCAGATCTCTTATTTCCTCTTCTGTATTAAGGGAGCTGCCACCTATGTGGTAATTCGTGGGTGTTTTTGTTTTTCCCTCACGGGATGACTATGCATTTTTTGGCATTTAGCTTGAGGCCATGACTTTGACACCAGGTGTCCATCTCAGTAAGGCCCTTTTGGAGGATGTCCGTGTTAGCCAGAGAGACAATTATGGCTCCCAGTTTGCAGTCATCGGTGAACTTGGTTAGCCATAGTCCTCCTGTGTTAGCCTGTATTTCTGAAAAGTATATGCCGAACAGTAAGGGTCCCAGGACCGAGCCTTGCGGGACACCACTTGTGACTGGTTTGGAGTCGGACCTGGAGCCCGCTTTTCTTACCGTGTGAGTTCTGTCTGTAAGCCAGTTGGCAACCCATCTCATGATGTAGGGGTTTATGTTCAGGCTGGTGAGTTTTTCTGTAATACCCGAGAGGGGAATGGTGTTGAAAGCCTTGGCAAGGTCAAGGTAGGCTGTGTGAACCACTTTTCCCTCATCTATGGCCATGGTGACTGTCTCGAAGAAGTCAACCAGGTTTAGTAAGCATGATCTGCCCTTAACAAAGCCGAAATGGGTCGGGTAAAGTGTCTGGAGGTTCCCATTGTCTTTGTTAATGAGTTCCATGATGATGCACTCCATAGCCTTGTAGACCAGGCTAGTCAGGCTTATGGGGTGATAGTTACCAGGGTCAGTTGTGGCCCCTCCTTTGTGGAGAGGAATAACCGTTGCTGTGCACCATTCTATGGGCACATAGCCAATGGAGAGGCTGAGGTTGACCAGCATATTTAAGTGGGGGGTTAGTTGGTTCTGTAGTTCATGCAAGACGCAGCCTGGGACACCATCTGGTCCCACTGATGCTGTTTTTTTGGCTTTTGAAAGGGCTGTTTTCACCTGTGCGTCTGTGATTTTTGGGACACTACACTTTTCCGGTATTGTTGTGGGCCCTTTTGGGGATGAGAGGAGGGTGAAGTTTGCACTGAATCTATCTGCCAGGATGTTGGCAATATCAGTAGGTTCAGTATATTTTGTGCTATTTTGCACTAGTTCAGTGCATATCTGAGAGTTGTCGCTTAGATTCTTAACATAGCTAAAGAAGGCTTTGTAGTTATCTTTTGAATCCTTGGCTATTTTTCTTTCGAAGTTAGCCTTGGATGATTTCATGAGGGACCTTAGTTTCTTACTGATACTCATCAGGGATGTCTTTCCTTTTTGGGATTTGCTTTTTTATGAACTAGTTTTCTCCTTCTATTGTATAACCTGCTTATGGCAGGGGTCCACCAGACTGGTTTCCTTCACTTAGAGGAGTGAGTCTTGGTTTTGCTAAGGATGGCATGAGCCATGCATGCTTGTAGGTGCTCATAGAGTGCATTTGTAAAGGTTTCTGCATCTTGGGCAGCATTATCCTTTAGCACGGGGGCTATGAAACTTACCACCTCTGTCTTAAGTAAGGTGAAGTTTGCATTAGAATTTTTTTTTACTGTGGTTTCCTTAGTTGGGAGTGGTGGTGGGGTGTGGACATTCAGAGTGATTAGTTTATGGTCTGATCTAACCAGTGACGAGTGGAACACCTGTCACCCATGTTGGTGATGACCAGGTCCAATATGTTTTCACCTCTGGTGGGGGAGTTTACCAGCTGATCCAGGGCATTTGAGTTGATGAATTCCAGGAAGCACTGGGCCTGGGAGTTTGTACTCGAGTAGTTTTCCCAGTGAATGGTAGGGTAATTGAAATCACCCAATATCAGAGTATTCAGTAGGACCTTCATGTTTTTCAGTGTCTCCAGAAAGGTGGAGTCGTAGTCCTGGGTCATGGAGGGTGATCTGTAGCAGGCCACAATTTGCATTGCAAATTTGCCCAATGTTAGTTACACATGGATTATCTCAGAGGTATCATGCTGCACCACTAATCTGGAGGTGTAGGTATCCTTGATGAATATGGATACACCGTCTCCTTTTGTGTTTCGGTCCGTGTTCTGTGGCCGAAACATGTGGTATGAGTTGTAGCCCGGTAGTGCTGGGGTGTTCTCTGGAGTCTAGAACAAGGTTTCAGTTCTGCACAGATGTCAACATTCTCCATACTGATGAGTGCTTCGAGCGCATGCATTTTGAGATTTAAACTCCTGGCGTTGAGTAGCATAACTCTCAGTTTTTTGTTAATTGTGCTGTTTACGGAGGTGGGTTTGACTTTTGTGCCTTGCCTAAAAAAGGCACTATAGGGGCAGCAAGAGCCTTGGCCAGTATTCGAAAGCCTAGGAGTGACAGGTGCAAGCCATCTGTTGCGAAGCTTGTCGAGTATGTCGTCCCAGGCTGACAGACACTGGATCCCCTTTGAATGACACCAGAAGCTTAGCCAGTTGTTGAAATTTATATTTTTTTCTTTATACTGAGGTATCATTCTTGGTGAGGGCAGGATGCTACTCAAGGCCAGGGTCATACCAGCCTGGGCTACATGATCAGAGAGCTCTTCCATGTCTCTTTTAATGTAGTCCAGGGAGGTATGTCTCAGGTCATTCACACCAACATGAACAATGACAGAGTCATATTTGTACTTGTTCAGGAGTGACCTGAGTGCTTGTGTTATGTGGCGGATTCTGGCTCCCGACAGGCAGCTAACAGTAACCTTCTGCTTGTCCACCCTAGTGAGTGGGACATCAGTGTGCCTCTCTATAGAGTCACCTATTACTAGTGTGTTAGGTATAAAATAACAACTGTCAGTGAAAGTCAACAATATAAAAGTTACACACAATACTTCTGTTCGCTGTACTAGGTGTCTTGGTCCCTCAAATAACACGAGTGGGGATCCAGGAAGAACACTTCTTTATTTACAATTACACAACTCTTCATTACTCCCCATTAAGCGCTTTCATCTAATAATAATAGACTTCATCAGAACACGATCCTTAGTTACATGCTGGGTTATAAACAAAAGTACAACCAATCATACTAGCTGATTAATCAATCAATTAAATATACTAATTTGTTAAAGTGCTCAGTACAGTTAGTTAAAAAACATTCATATATAATATACAAATCATTCTAAGCTGATATCACAAATATGTATAAGCAACATATAAAAACATAAAATAGTAAATGAACACAGTATGTGTGATATTGTAAAAACACTATTCAATCATTACTTAAATTCATATAAATAACCTACTTCCCTAAAAATGTATTCTATTCAAGTTTTAAATTCCAGAACAGGCTTTATAGAAATACTATCATTAATCCCTGGGTGTACGGTTGCATTTCACAAAATTTTCCACCTGGTTTCTCTTTCTCCCAATTTCTTACCAATATTACCACCCCTGGGATTAGCCATTAATTGTTCTAAAATTGCGAATTTAAATGTATCGCAACTTGGACTTTTGACAAGATGTCTATATAATGCATTATTTATATATTTTTTTCTTATGCAGTAAAAATGAACATAAATTCTATTTCTTAAGCACCTGTCAGTTTTGCCCACATAATAACTTGGGCACTTTGTACATTTGGCTAAGTAAATCACATGTTGGGTATGACAGTTACCATTCTTAAACCTTATTTCAGTTTGATTAATATCTTCCAGTGTAAGGGTGGTGTCTTCTATTGCTTTCTATTACATTGGTTGCAATGTCCACATTTACGGGTACCTCCTTCCTTTCTTTTGTTTTTACGAATCAAGGGCTTGCTCTCAAATTTGTTCTTTAAATTTTGTCCTGTTTTATAAACAAACGCAGGATGCTCTCCTAAAACCTTATAAATATTTTCATCAGTTCTCATAATATTCCAATTTCCTTCCACGATTTTTTGTATTTCTTTAACATGAGTACTGTATTGGAATATACATGCTTGTTGAAACTTGTTGTTAACTTGACTATTACTTGGACTGCAGATGGTGTCCGAAGTTCCACTAGGCCCTATACCCAATAGGGGTTTACACTTTTTACCCCATTCTTCTTTAACATATTTAATATTGTTGTCAATCAATCCTATGGAGTACCCTCGTTTACTGAACATGCTACCAATGTTGTCTAATTCCTTAAGCATATCATTGTATTCAGAAGTCATTCTAGCTGCTCTTATACATTGACCTTTGATTATACTATGCTTCTGACTGTATAGGTGACAACTAGAATATTCTAAATACGAGTTACTGAATGTATTTTTCCAATATATTTTGGACGTAAATCGACCATTTACAGTGAAATGTAGGTGTCTAGATAAGAAATACCTTTCTTATCATAATTGTATGTAAACTTCAAATAGTCACTAGATAGATTAAGGTAATTAAGAAACATTTCCAAATCTTTAATGGGCCTATTCCACAGAATAAACATATCATCCAAAAACCTTACGTAACAACTTATATAACTATACCATCTACTGTTACATATATATTCTGTGAATTCTTTGAATTCTGTGAATTCTTGAATTCTACTACATAATCAGTTATATCAAAGTTATTATTGGGAACATATTTCATTCCTCTGGAAAACAGGAATAAGCTAAAATCACCTAGACTATATTGAATATCATGTTTCACTATAGTCAACTCCTTGTTCAATTCTTTCTATTCGTGTACTACCATTTCACCTGATTTGTGGGATCGCTCCAATTTCTGTATACTGGTGCTCCTTATTTTTCCTGTCCTTGCCATGCTTGTTTTTTTCTCCCTAAAAAATTCCTGTTATTATTTTTCCAACCTCTTTTCCCCCTATTATCATATACCTCCTCAACACAGTCATCAGTTCCCTTTCCATTAGGTAACTGGTCCTTTGATTCATTGTAATTCACCCATCTATAAACCTGCTTATTCTCATATTGTTCAAAATCCCTTTTTATCTTCTTACATTTTCTATCAAACTGTTTTTTACAATTTTTTTCTACCCATTCAAATTGAGTATTATAAAAACTTTCACATTCACTAAATAATAAATCCTTCATAATAATCTCATTCAATTGTTCTATTTCTGTCATGCTTGCACATAATTTTTTTATCATTACAAGTTATAATAAACTGCATAAAACTGAATCCAAAATTATCTAAAAGATTAGTACATTCCTGTCAACTCCCATGGGCTGTTTAAAAAATCTTAAGCCCATCGGTACAATTTTCAAATCCAGACATCTTTTCAGATACATGTTATCTAATTGTAAACTTTTCACAGTACCCAGCTTTTTAACAAAATCATAAATTAAGTCTTTTAATGTCTTGTTGCTCCCATGAGCTACATCTCCATTGTCACAAGTCATCGTACTATGTCTATTGTTGTCAAAGTCAAAGTTACATTTAAAAAAGCATCCAGTTCATGTCGTGTACCTTTATCTTTCAGGTCGTTAAAAAAGTTAACAGCTTGTGTATTGCCTGTACCTGTAACAGATGGATGTCCAACCATTTAATAGGTCTTTTTGGGAACTATACACTTCGGCTTGGCTCCTGAAATGTTGAAATCGTCCTCCGATCCATTATTCTCCACTCGAACACCTTCTAGCATATAACGAAAATTTTCATTCGCTCCTGCAGTGGATCCATGAGAGAGTCCGATATCCTGAATGCCGCTATTCCCTTGACCGTTAGGGATAGAATTCGAAACCTTGCTTATGCTAGGCATATGCGATGACATCACCATTCGCATTCCTTCATTACTTCCCCCTAGCTGGCTTATCAGTTCTATGAGCCGCGTAAGCTCACCCTTAATTATGGCCATCTCTGACTGCATTTTCTGAATCCCATCTCTCCTACCTGGAGATAATATAGACGATAGTTTGTCTAAGGAATCCATGACACCCACAACCAACTGATAAAATAACAACTGTCAGCGAAAGTCGACACTATAAAAGTTACACACAATACTCCTGTTCGCTGTACTGGGTGTCTTGGTCCCTCAAATAACACGAGTGTGGACCCAGGAAGAACACTTCTTTATTTACAATTACATAACTCTTCGTTACTCCCCATTAAGCGCTTTCATCTAATAATAATAGACATCATCAGAACATGATCCTTAGTTACATGCTGGGTTATAAACAAAAGTTCAACCAGTCATACTAGTTGATTAATCATTCAATTAAATATACTAATTTGTTAAAGTGATCAGTGCATTTAGTTAAAAATCACTGATATATAATATACAAATCATTCAAAGCTGATATCACAAATATGTATATACAACATATAAAAACATAAAATAGTAAATGAACACAATATGTGTGATATTGTAAAAACACTATTCAATCATTACTTAAATTCATATAAATAACCTACTTCCCTAAATATGTATTCTATTCAAGTTTTAAATTCCAGAACAGGCTTTATAGAAATACTATCATTAATCCCTGGGTGTATGGTTGCATTTAACAAAATTTTCCACCTGGTTTCTCTTTCTCCCAATTTCTTACCAATATTACCACCCCTGAGATTAGCCATTAATTGTTCTTAAATTGTGAATTTAAATGTATCGCAACTTGGACTTTTAACAAGATGTTTATATAATGCAATATTTATATCTTTTTTTCTTATGCAGTAAAAATGATCGTAAATTATATTTCTTAAGCACCTGTCACTTTTGCCCACATAATAACTTGGGCACTTTGTACATTTGGCTAAGTAAATCGAAAGCTGCTTAAGAGATAGAATTTACCATCACTTTTACTCATAAGAAAAAAAGATATAAATAATGCATTATATAGACATCTTGTCAAAAGTCCAAGTTGCGATACATTTAAATTCGCAATTTTAGAACAATTAATGGCTGATTCCAGGGGTGGTAATATTGGTAAGAAATTGGGAGAAAGAGAAACCAGGTAGCAAATTTTGTTAAATGCAACCGTACACCCAGGGATTAATGATAGTATTTCTATAAAGCCTGTTTTGGAATTTAAAACTTGAATAGAATACATATTTAGGGAAGTAGGTTATTTATATGAATTTAAGTAATGATTGAATAGTGTTTTTACAATATCACACATATTGTGTTCATTTACTATTTTATGTTTTTATATGTTTTATATACATATTTGTGATATCAGCTTACAATGATTTGTATATTATATATGAGTGATTTTTAACTAAATGCACTAAGCACTTTTAACAAATTAGTATATTTAATTGATTGATTAATCAACTAGTATGATTGGTTGAACTTTTGTATATAATCCAGCATGTAACTAAGGATCGTGTTCTGATGAAGTCTATTATTATTAGATGAAAGCGCTTAACAGGGAGTAACGAAGAGTTATGTAATTGTAAATAAAGAAGTGTTCTTCCTGGATCCACACTCGTGTTATTTGAGGGACCAAGACACCCAGTACAGCGAAGAGGAGTATTTTGTGTAACTTTTATAGTGTGTTAGGTATGTTATTTCACCTTAAGGGCTGTGATTGTGCAGCACACTGATTTTGAGTTTTATGTGTTGTCTGGTTTATGACAGGAGGTGCAGGTTGTTTGGGTGTCTGCTCTGGAGGCCTCTGATGCTTTTGCAGGTTTTTATTTAGAGCCTCCGAGTATGATTTTATGTATTTATGTGTATTATTTGCCAGTGCTGTTTTAGTAGGTCTGTGTGCTGCTGGAGGTGTGGTGCAAGTGTTAACCTTCTCCTCTTGACTCTCTGTTCTAGTCTTGGGTGGAGACAGCTTAGCTTCCAGTTTGGCTGTATAATTGCATCTCTCGCATATGTTAGTGATTTCTGTTAAGAGGAGAGGGTTGTCTGTGTACATGAGGCAGTTGTAACATTGCCTCAGGATACCCAGATTCACCAGCTGGACTGGACAGTACATCTGAAATTGCCCTTTGGTCATGCCCGAATAGTAGGGTGAGCTGCTTAGTTGGTGAGGGGTAAATAAAGAGCCTTGTCCTGCTGGACAATCAGTGTCAGGGTATATTGGTGCTTGCTATTAGGTCTGAGCAAGTGCTGGGCTGTAGGATGCTTTTTGAGTGCTTAGGTTGAAAGTTGGACTAGTTTCAAGGGAAAAACTGAAGAGGAGACTTAGTGGAGCTGGGAATAATTTAACCGTAGCTAACCAGCGCTGCCCAGTGCGCAAAACCATTCAAACGCAGTTTTTATAGTAGGGAAATGAAAGAGATAGAAATTAGCCCAAAATGGCCAATAAACTACTAACTTCTGGGTTGGAACCACTCCTCCAGGGACAGATAGGTTGTTCATAGCTCCCCTCTCTCACAGGTGAACAGAGAAACTTCCTTCTATCCAAGTAAGGTATGGGCAACTCAGAAACTAGTATCATAGCCCTGAATTCAGCACTAGCCTGAAAACTGGACTATACTAGCTTAGAAAGGCGGGAAACAATGAATTTTTTTTTTTTTGAAAAGATAAAGCAAAAACAGTAAAAAATACACTTAAAACAGCTTTAAATGACTACAAACAATCAGAAAAGGCTATCACACTTTAGTGTGTAGCCTACAGCAGTTAAACAAATTATTTAAACAAAAAAAACTTTTTAAAAGTGCAGGCAGTCAAATAAGTACAATATGTGAAAAAAGCAAGCTTTTAAATCATAATAAACACTGGAAAATCTGCGTTTAGGCAGAAAACAGTTAAGTACAGCAAGAAAGTACAGAAAACTGATACTTAATCACTCCAAAGTCTCTCTTCTAAGCTCGAAGGCTTGTATCAGTTTATGGCTTTCTAGTGCTACCCAGTAGGTTAGTTACAGGAAAGTTGGGAAACAAGTGCAGATGTGGTCTTTTAAACCTGAAATTTGAAAGAGACGGGCAAACTGTCCAAATGGGTAATAAACTACAATTTCTGGGCCAAGAACCTCTCCTCTCATGGTAGACAGGCTACCTAGTGCTTACCAATCCCACTGGTAAGCTAGAAGGCTTCCCTCCAACACAGAAAGGCTTGGGGGGCTCAGAAGCTTACAAAGAGTCCTGGATACAGCAAATCTGTACCTGGACTAGACTAGTAACAGGAAAGGCAGAAAACAAGCGCAAACACAGGCTTTTAAATCAGAAGGTTGAAAGAGATGGAAAAGCTTCCCAAACGGCCAATAAACTATAATTTCTGGGCCAGAAACCACTCCTCCTGTGGTAGATAGGTTACCTAGTGCTTACCACTCCCACTGATAAGCTAGAAGGCTTCTCTCCAACACAGAAGGGCTTGGGGGGGGGTGCTCAGAAGCTTACCAACAGTCCTGGATACAGCAAATCTGTACCTGGACTACACTAGTTATAGGAAAGGCTGGGACCAAAAGCAAAACGGGCTTTTAACCAGAAAGTAGAAAGAGATGGAAAAACTGCCCAAATGGCCAATGAACTACAATTTCAGGGCCAAAACCCACTCTTCCCATAGTAGATAGGCTACCTAGTGCTTACCACTCCCACTGATAAGCTAGAAGGCTTCTCTCCAACACAGAAATACTTGGGGGGCTCAGAAGCTTACCAATAGTCCTGGATACAGCAAGTCTGTATCTGGACTTGACTAGTTACAGGAAAGGCAGGAAACAAGCTTTGAATTTTTTTTATATACAGAAAAGCAGCTAAAACAGCAGTAAATACAATTCAAATTGCAGTGCAGGCCAGCACACCCAAGTGTGTAGCAAGACTACAGCAAATACAGTTCAAATAAATGCAATTAAATTAACAAATGATTAAAAAACAAGTGCAGAAGGCAGTAAATTAGAAGGCTACTAACAAGCAGTAATAAGTGCACAGTAAGCGACTGAACAGATAACAGCATGCAGAAGAGCAACTAAGGCTGTTACAGTAAGAGCAGCTGAATTATATATATATATATATATATATATATATATATATATATATATATATATATATATATTTTTTTTTTTTTTTTTTTTTTTTGAGGGAGGGAACAGAGCAGGATTAAGAAGCTACAGGGGTTGTCCTTCCCAAATGCTCTCTTTGTACACAGTAGGAGTGCCTGAAATCAGAATATGATCTCTCTGCACTCAGTTGAGTGAGAAAATGGATGGGACCAGAAGGAGTATCCAAATACAAATCTACAAGAGGGGTGGGCGATTTCAAAGCCACCAACATTAACACCAAAACAAGAACAGGGAGAGTGGGTGGGGAGATAACTGTAGAGAGACAGCCACAACTTCAGTTGAGTTAATATTCAGTGAAAAACACAAATAAATACATTAAATACAGTACTATATGCAAAAGAGCAGGTAAAAGTGTACTTAAATTCACTTATACGTCCAGTTGATTTTAGGTAGATGTTAGCCGGCCAAAGCTCAGATTTAAACAGAGATAACTAAAAATGTACCACTTATATAAGGCAGGACAGAATATCAGTGATGAGGTGAAACTACCCCCCACTGTTATCAATGGCTACACAGAAATTCTAACAAGTACTCTGTAGAGAGACAGCCACAACTTAAGCTGAGTTTTGTGATGTTTGCTCTGAGAGTGTTGCTGGAGAAATATAGAGAAGGTCAGAAAGAGCTGCATTGTGTCTTTGTGGACTTGGAGAAAATATACGATAGGGTGCCTGGAAAGGAGTTGTGGTATTGTATGAGGAAGTCAGGAGTGGTAGAGAAGTATACAAGAGTGGTACAGGATATGTACAAGGGTAGTGTGACAGTAGTGAAGTCTGCAGTGGGAGTGACATATGCGTTTAAGGTGGTGGTGGGATTACATCAATGGTCATTTCTGACCCCTTTCTTTGCAATGGTGATGGACAGGTTGACAGATGAGATCAGACAGGAGGCCCCATGGAATATGATGTTTGCAGATGACATTGTGATCTGTAGTGAGAGTAGGAACCAGGCTGAGGAGATCCTGGATAGGTGGAGATATGCTCTAGAGAGAAGAGGAATGAAGGTCAGGAGGACTAAGACAGAATATATGTGTATGAATGAGAGGGAGGATAGAGGAATGGGGAGGGTGCAGGGAGTAGAGTTGGCAAAGGTAGATGAGTTTAAGTACTTCAGATCAACAGCTCAGAGTAATGGTGAGTGTGGAAGAGAGGTGAAGAAGAGAGTACAGGCAGGGGCAGAGTGGTTGGAGAAGAGTGGTAGGAGTGATTTGTGACAGACTGGTACCAGTAAGAGTGAAAGGGGAGGTCTATAAGAGGGTAGTGAGACCAGCTATATTGTATGGGTTTGAGATGGTGGCAGTAACAAAAAGGCAGGAGTCTGAGCTGGAAGTGGCAGAGTTAAAGATTTTAAGATTTGCACTGAGTGTGAAAGGATGGACAGGATTAGAAATCAGTATATTAGAGGGTCAGCTCAGGTGGTACGGTTTGGAGACAAAGTCAGAGAGGGAGACTGCATTGGTTTGGACATGTACTGAGGAGGGATGTTGGGTATATTGGGAAAAGGATGCTAAGGATGGAGCTGCCAGATGAGAGGAAAAGGGGAAGGCCTAAGATAAGGTTTATGGATGTTGGGAGAGAGGCATGCAGGTGGTTGGTGTGACAGAGCAATATGCGGAGGACAAGAAAAAATGAAAATAGATGATCCGCTGTGGCAACCCCTAACTGGAACAACTGAAAGAGAAGAAGAAAATTGTGGCTGAGCACTGGAGAATTATTGGTAAACTTGCTCAATAAGAACTTCTTCGCAGAAGATGCTAAGCTTTTCAATGATGTTTCTGATGTTAGAATTTTAATAGAAGGCAATTGTATGTGACCAGTTTTCAATTTGACCCTTGTGCGAGCATCTTTGAGTTGTATTAAACAGGGAAGTGGTATGGGGACTTATTAATATTTCAGGTATATTCTGGACATATTGCAGTCAATATATTTCAGTTACTGTCACTCAAATTTTTAATAGCCTGTTGTATTCTGGCAGTGTTCCTGCTATTTAGAAACTTGTGGATATAATTACTCACCTCAGACTTTGTGCCCACTGAATGGCGCACCACGACGGTTATCCCACTCCACAAAGGGGGAGCCATGACGGACACCAGAAACTACCACCTCATTAGCCTGACGAGCCTGGTCTGCAAGGCCATGGAACGTATCATCATGGAACTCATAAACAAAGACATTGGTAATCTCCAAACTCTGGACCCTACCCAGTTCGAGTTTGTAAAAGCAGATCATGTCTCCTAAACCTGATTGACTTATTTGAAGCAGTCACCAAAGTGGTAAGGTGGTTCACACAGCTTATCTAGATCTCGCCACGGTTTTTGACACCATCCCCCACTCTGTAATTATAGATAAGCTCACTAAACGAGGTATAAATCCCTATGTCACAAGATGGGTTGCCAACTGTCTCACAGACAAAACCCACACTGTGAAAGTAGCAGACTCCAAATCCAACTTCAGACCAGTGAGAAGTGGAGTACCACAGGGTTCAGTCCTGGGTCCTCTCCTGTTGGCTATCTACTACTCTGAAGTACAGGCTAACACAGAAGGTCTTTGGCTAACAAAGTTTGCAGATGACTGCAAACTAGGAGCCATAATCAAAACTCCTAATGATGTGGATATACTACAAAAGGGCCTCACTGAGACAGATGCCTGGTGTCAAAGTCATGGCCTGAAGCTCGATGCCAAAAAGTCTATTGTCATCCCTTGTGGTACAAACTCTGTACCCATGAGCTACCACATAAGGGTAGTCTACTTAATGCTGAAAGTGTGATGAGAGACCTTGGGACACAGGTGGACAGTAGTCTCTCCTTTTATAATCACATTGCCACAGTGGTCAGGAAATCCTTCTATGTGGCTCACCTCATCACAAAAGGTTTCTCATCCAGAAAAAAATAGATCATTGTTCACCTCTACTCATCACTCATTAGACCCATTAGAGTA
>NC_056728.1:983963124-983983383 GCF_019279795.1 Protopterus annectens | reverse complement strand
ACTTTTGTAAAATAATCTGAATCTGACCATCATCTACTTCCCTTACTATTTCCTATCTGCTTCCAGGATGGGTTTTATTGACAGATACTCATTTATTCCTGGGGGTGTAGATGCATTTAATCTGATCTGCCATCTCACTTCCCTCTCCCCTACTGCCTTCTTAATGTCACCTCCCCTGGGATTTATCTTAACTAATTCAAGTATCCCAAACTGGAATCCAGTACACTCATTGTTGTCCCTTAAATGTTTCCATAGAGCATTTTTATCGTCACCCTTTTTAATGCTGTACTCATGGTCATATATTCTATTTCTTAAGCATCTGGTAGTCTTGCCCACATAATAACTTGGGAATTTGGTACATTTCGCTAGATATACCAGATGCTTGGACCTACAGTTCCCCTTTTGGAACTGTATTCTAGTTCTATTTGTATCTTCAAGTGTAATTATGGGAGAGTTGCTTATGTACTTACACTGCCTGCAGGTCCCACATCTCTGTGTCCCTGTATTCACAATGCCCAGGGGTTTGATTTTTACTTCCAACAATTTTTTCATATTCTTTCCATTCCTAAAAACAAATAGTGGTTGCTTTCCCACTATTCTGGAGACATCTTTGTCCACCTTCATTATGTTCCAATGTTTTTCCAAAATTCTTCTAACCTCCTCACTGTGTACCCCATACTGTAATACACAGGCCTTACCATAATCAATATTATCATGTGAACCATTAGTGTCACCCGTGTCCAAAATGTCAAATCCACTTCCTACTTTGCTACCTAATAATGGTTTAAATTTCTTACCCCATTGACTTTTGACATAACTAGTAACATCATTCACCATATCTATAGGATATCCCCTATTCATAAAGAACATCCCTATTTTTCGTAGCTCACAGTCCACGTCATTTATATTAGATGTCATCCTGGCCGCCCTGATACACTGGCCTTTAATTATGTTTCTTTTTTGAACCATAGGGTGGCTACTATTATACTGAAGGTATGAGTTACTGAACGTGTCTTTCCTATATAAATTAGATTTGAATGTTCCCTTCTCCAGGGTAATTCTTTGTGTCTAAATAGGGTATAGAACTTTTATCTTCTCCAAATGTGAATTTTAAGTAATCACTGCACGTATTCAAATAACTCTTAAAACTGTCAAGTTCCTCTTTATTCCCCTTCCATATAATAAAAATATCGTCCAAAAAATGCAAATAACATCCGATGTGACTGACCCATCCTGTATTCAAAATGAACTCTTCTTCCCAATCTGTGAGAAACATATTGGCAAACATAGGGGCGCATGCCGCCCCCATAGCTACCCCCTTATTTTGTCTATAATACTCTCCTTCAAACATTATGTAATTATGGGATAACACAATATCCATAAATTCCAATATTAGTAGTGTTTTCTCCCATGTGATGTCACTCTTCTTCCTAATACATTCCTGGAACCTGACCAAACCTTCTTCTTTCGGTATGCTGGAAAAAAGGTCCACCACATCGATGGTTACCAACCAATTAGCTCCAATGGCTAACTCAGGTTTTAGCCTACTCAAAAAGTCCCAAGAATCGATTACTATATGGGGTATATTTTTATAGGTAGATTTTAACCATTTGTCAATTACTTTCCCAAATGGAAAGGTTTTGGAATCACTCCCTGAAATAATAGGTCTGAAGGGGGGATTCAACAAGTCTTTGTGTACCTTTGGTATCCCAACAATAGTACTTATAATGGGATATTCCACTTTCAAAAAGTTGTATAAATGTCCCTCTATTCTATCTTCCAACAAAAGATCTTCTAAGAATAAGTCAATCTTGTGATACCCTATATTCACTTCGTTAATGGAAGCTGGGACATAATTCCCAGAATTTAACAAAATACTGTTGATCTTGTTAGAATAATCTTCCTTACCATAAAGTACAACCCCCCCTCCCTTGTCCGGTTTCATTATTCTCAGGTTGTTGTCTTCCCTTAATTCTTTTAAAGTGGTAGCCTCTTCCTTTGATAAATTGTGGGTTGTATTCCTCAGTCCATTATCTCTACAATATGAATACACATCATCTGTCACTAGTTTTTCATATGTTGCTAATATATTGTTGAGGGGTGGGGTAAAGGTACTCGCCTTTTTAAATTCATTAGGTTCTTTATTCAATTTATCACTAAAAAATATCCCCAAATTGAGTTTTCTAATGAACTTTTTGATGTCCACTACATAGTCGACCAAATTAAACTTGTCAACAGGGATGAATTTCATCCCCTTAGAAAGAAGAGAAAAATGTTCCTTTTTCAACTCTAAACAGGTATAGTTGTATATGGAGAAATCATTCCATTTGCTCACTATCTCGTTCACTTTTTCTGTTTCCCTTTTGTTTTCTCTGAATGCCTCCATGCTTTTTCTATTTAATTCATTCTCTTTTTGTTGTTGTTTCCCCTCTTCCATTTGTTCCCCCGATGTCCAATTGTATCTGTTTCTTCCCATCCCCCTTCTTCGTCTAAAAAATAATTGGGTTGGGCTCTCACTCCATAATTATCCCCAAATTTTTTGTTACTATAATGAAAGTCCCTAAAACTACCTTGTTCCCTATACTTATAATGTTGGACCCTGTTCCCATTCCTGCTGGTATAACCCCTCTCCTTGGTAGTAGTTGTTCCCTTTTCCCATCTATATGCATTAACATTTTTGTACTGGTCAAGGTCCCTTTCCAGTTTCTTGCATTTCCTTTCATACTGTTTTGCTATCTGCCCCTCCACCCAAGTATATTGCGACTCTAAAAATAATTCACAATCATCATACAATAAATCATTTTGTATAGTGTTATTAAGTTCGTCTAATTCCACCATTTGGAGCAGGTGTTTCTACTACTTATTTGGTTGACTGTTCCGTTGTCTTCATATTAACTGTCTCTGATTTCACAGACCTTCTCTGATTTTGCTCATAATTTTGCTCTGTCCTTTATAAAAAGTTTGATTTGCTTGTGAATCATTCAGGACTACAGACAGTCAATAAATCCAGACATCGGAGTTTTGTACTTATTAAGCTAAAATGCACGTTGATGCAAAACTTGTTATTCTATTAACTTTTAATTGAATTAGAGTAATATTTGAAACTTGTTCCTGATTTTGAGCCTTTATTCTGGTATTATTGGTACTGCGCTGAACTCTTCAACAAAGAAGTTGGGAGTTATATTATCTGCACTTTTGTCAGTATTTATAAAACTCCCTGTATGAGAAAACCATCCCTGAATATCAGAAGCATCAGCTGTTCTTAAACTCCAAGGTATGCATTGAGATCAGTCATGCTGGGCTGATGATCTCTTTAGTGTTTACCTTGCTTTGGCTCATTACCAGGGTTATTCTAATAGAGTCATATCACAGCCTAATCAGGAAATTAATACATTTTTTCCTCCTCATTTTTCCCCAATCAGCTGCAGCTTTTGTGGGGCTCCCACACAATCAAGGATGATTAGGGAGGCCCCTTGCAGCCATACTGCAGGTACCTAAAGCTGGATATGTTGTTAGTTTTAGTGAAGAGCATGTCCACCAATAGGGTTTAACTAAGCCAGGAGCACTATGTCATTGGTAAAATATTTACTGGAATTGTGAAAGCTGTTGCTTGATAAAACACTGTCACTATAACCAGTGATATCTTTGAATTTTAAAGGAGATCTAAATAAGAGTTATTACCCACCTGGTTTATTAAATATGAAAGATTCCTGTACTAGCTTTTGTTATTTCAGACATGTTACAAAATATCAAGATAAGGTAACTTGCAGTGGTTGTGGGACCGCAGGGTTCGCTGGTGCCTAAAGCCAGCTATGATCACCCGAAAAAGTGGGCATCTTAATGACATCCGCTCTGTATTATTAACTGTGACTTACGCACAGCTCAGTGGGCGATAATGGAGAACAATAAACTGAGTGTAAAAAGAAGTTATGTCTTACCACAGCGTTCCATCTGTATTGTTGATCCTCGTTACGTCATTGCGTATGGCTATCGGTTCCGAGCTTGGAACCGAGCTGGCCATTTTCCAAGCTCATGTCAGCTTCAAACTCTCGAGCTAAACTCTTACCCACAATTCCCCTTTCCCTGTTACCTCAGATTGAGTTTGCAAGTCAAAGAAGGTAAAGGCTACCTCTGGTCAAATAACCTAAGAGAACTGGATGGTGAGATCCACTAGAAACCACAGGAGGGGGAAGGAGGGAGGGTCGTAATGACTGAACGAGGATCAACAATACAGATGGAACGTTATGGTAAGACATAACTTCTTTATCTGATATTGTTAATCCTCGTTCATTTCTTACATATGGGACAGAGTCTCCAGCTACCTCAATTCCCAGGAGGCTCTCATGGAAGGGCATTCCTGAGCACCATAGAACCGAAAGATGCTCTTCCCCTCGAGGCCAAATCCAATTTGTAATGATTGATGAAGGTATGAGGTGTAGCCCAAGTTGCAGCTGCACAGATGTCATGTAAAGAAGCTCTGGCATGGAAGGCAGCAGAAGTTGCCACCGACCTTGTTGAATGAGCTTTCATGGTAGTAGGCAACAGGATATTATGTTCTGTGTAAATAAAGGTCACACAGACCTTCAACCATCTAACTAATGTGACCTTAGCAACAGCTGATCCTAATATAGGTCCAGAAAAAGCCAAAAATAACTGGTCAGATTTACAAGAGGGTTTAGTCCTGTTTAGGTAAAAATGGATTTGCCTGTGTATATCAAGGATATGTAGGCAATACTCTCCTGTGTTTGAATGGTTGGGAAAGAAAACTGGCAATTCAATGGTTTGATTAATGGGCATTTCAGAGATCACTTGAGGAAGAAATGACAGATTAGTTCTCAGAGACACCCTATCTCTATGAAAAATCAAGTATGGACTCTTGATACATAAAACCTGAAGTTCAGAAATACGTCTGGCAGAAATAATAGTGACCGAAAACATGGTTTTCCATGACAAATACTTGAGGCCACAAGAAGAGGCTGGTTCAAAAGGTGCCATTGTCAGAGTTTGTAAAACTAATGATAAATCCCATGGTTGAATAGGTTCTCTAAAAGTTGGCTTCAAATGAGTCACACCTTTTATGAAGGTCTTGCACAATTTATGGGACATAAGAGAGGAATCTTGGACACACTCATGAAAATTAGAAATTGCAGCCAAATGAACTCTAATGGTAGACCCGATTGAAACAGGTCGGCCAGATAGTCTAGTATTATTGACACTGGTGCTGAAAAGGGGTCTACTTGTTAATCTTTCAGCCAACAGGTAAACTTTTTCCACTTGCTCAGATAAGTAATTCTAGTGGAAGACTTATGAGAAGCAATGAGAATATCACGTACAGGTAATGAAAGATCATTCTGCCTGGCAATCAAGGGAATTGGAGTAGCCAAGCCATGAGCTTCAGGCTGTTCATATTGGGATGAATCAGGTTCTGTGGATGTGAGATCAACTCCGGGATTGGATGGAGGATCCAAGATCAATCTAGTAGGTGAGGCCAAAGGAATGGGAACCAAATCTGTCATGGCTAATATGGTGCTATGAGGATTACCTTGCTCTTCAACCGCCAGGCTTTCTTCAGAAAATGGGGAATGAGAGGGAAGGGTGGAAAAGTGTAGAGCGAGGGCCAATTGTGGACTAGAGTGTCCTGGGTGACTGTCCCGGAGGGGGAATCAGGGCAAAGTAGTTGCTGAATTTGTAGTTGGCCAGGATGCAAAGAGGTTGCAGCAACGACGGCCCCAGCGGTGGAAGATCTCCGTCACTATCAAGGGATTCAGGGACCACTCATGAAGTTGCAGAATGCACCTGCTGAGTCTGTCTGCTATCACATTGGAAATCCCGGGAATGTGCGTTGCTAGAAGAAAACAGTTGGTAGCCATCGCCCATTGCCATATCCTCATGGCCTCTCGACAAAGGGGGTAAGATTTGGTTCCACCTTGCTAGTTGATGTACCAGACCACCACCATGTTGTCTGATTGAATTGCAATTGTCCCAGACGGCAGCAGGAGATGGAATGCTTGCAAAGCCAGAAGCACCGCCCTCAGCTCTAGAACATTTATATGCAGATGGGCCTCCGGTTGGGACCAAGTGCCTTGGACAGTCTGTCCCTGACATAGCCCCCCCACCCCATCAGGGAGGCATCTGTGGTCACTGTGGCCTTGGGTTGCTGGGGGGAAAAGGGGTGAGACCATTGTGAGAGACTGTGTGTCATCCACCAATTTAAATCCTGTTTGCACCTGTGGGTTACTCGAATCATGGCTGAAAGAGGATGCTGACAAGAATACCATTGGGTGAGCAGTAGCCATTGTAGAAGCCTCATGTGAAACCTGGCCAGGGGGAACAATGGTGATGGAGGCTGCCATGGAACCCAACAGCTGTAGAACTGAGTGAGCCGTGGATTTTTCCTTTGAAAGGATTGGAATTAGTTGTTGCTTTATCCTTAAAATTCTGTGCTCTGGATTAGCAGCTCTGCAGTTTTTTTGTGTCCAAGATAACCCCTATGAATTCTATTGACTGAGAAGGGGTAAGATTGGATTTCTGCCACTTTATGGTTATGCCCAGCCTTTGGGCATCGAGGAGAGTGTATGTCAGGGTTTTTCCAGTAGATGTCTGGTTGGGGCGGAAATGAGCCAGTCGTCTAGGTACGGAAACCCTTAGAATCCTTGAAGTCGCAAGTGAGCTGTGACAACTGCCATGCACTTTGTGAACACTCTGGGGGCTGTAGAGAGTCCAAAGGGCAGTACTCTGAACTGGTAGTGATGGAAGCGCAGAAATCTTCTTGATGGCCTGTCCACCTTTATGTGGTAGTATGCATCTTGAAGATCTATAGAGCACATCCAATCATCTTTTTCCAAAAGCAGGAGGATAGACTGTATAGAGTGATCATCCGGAGTTTTTGTACTCTCACAAACTTGTTCAATACACTGAGATCCAAAATTTGTCTCCAGTTCCTGGTTTTCTTTGGCACCAAAAATAGTTATGAGTAGAATCCAGATCCTATCTGATCTGGAGGGACTATTTGGATGACTCTTTTTCTTAGCAGCTTTTCTATCTCTAGTGCTGCTTCTTCCCTTTGACTGGGTGGAACATCGGGAAGATTTTTTGAAGGGACGGGACAAAGATCGAAGGGGATATGATAACCTCTGGTTATGATCCTTTGTACCCAAGAATCAGTGGTGATGGTTAGGCAGGCAGAAGGGTACAAGGAGAAACATCCCTCAACCACCTCCAGAGGAAAGGAGTTGGGCCGCTCTTCAGGAGCGCTGGTAGAATTGTCCAGGGAAAGAATCCCTGGAGCCCTGGTTATATGGTCCCCCTCTGCCCTGAAAGGGGCGTCTTCCCTGTGAGTTTCCCCCTCTGCCTCTGGGGGAGAACTCGGCCTGTGTGTCACAGAAAGGACCCTGAGATTTCTTGAGCCATATCTTCCCACTCTTTTGGTTTCGGGAAAAAGCATGTTGAGGGGAAGAATAACGGACACCTACAGAAGAAAGGGTCTTACGTCTTGTTCACATCTGGCCAGTGTGCTTTTAACTTTGGGCCCAAACAACGAGGAGGGCTCAATGGGGGCATTAAGAAAGGAAGACTTAAAGGGTTCCACAAAGTTGCACAAGCACATCCAGGCGTGTCATCTCAAGACCACAGCTGAACCCACCGCTCTAGCTGCTCTTTCTGATGCAAGAGATATCAACTGCATAGAGGAGTTAGATATGGACTCAATGGAGGCCACTTTGTCACGGACCTCATTAGACACTGCACCAGCCAAGGTTTCAGAGAGCTCAGAAACGAGATCCCTTTGAAGCCTCGTAAAATGTGCCATATAATTCAAGGACCTGATAGCAAAGGATGCTGAAGTAAAAGTGTGCTTCCCTATTCTGTCCAGGGCCTGGGACTCTCTGTTAGGTAGATAGATAGTCTGGCTTTCTTCTTCTGTCAGATCCTTTTTAGTTACGGCTGCCACCACCAAAGCATCTACAGGAAGACCTTTGGACCAATGGGGATTGGAAGCAGGTGGGGACAAGATCTTATTTGGCCTCCGGGGAATAGCTTCAGCCGTATCAGGGGTCTTTCAAGCACACTGCACGATGAACTTGACAAGTTAATCGGCAGGTGGAGTAACCCTGGAGGTAGGGCACCAGGTGTGAAAAGTCTGCAGGAACACAGATTCCTCAGGGGTCAGATTAGAGGGCTGTCAGTCACCTCTCTGTTTCAGGATTTCAAGGATATCACCAAAGGATACCTCAGAGGGTGACCGAGGGGATCCTTCCCCCTCATCGAAATCTGTGTCTTCAGTGAGAGACTCCTCTATGGAGTCCATGTGCTTCCTCTTACATGAACTTTTCTGGTGAACCTCCTCAGCAGGAGAAGCTGGGGAAGACAATGGAAAAGGAGATTCCTGAGGGAATACATCCTGAAGCCCTTGCACCCGGGATCCGCTAGGTGTGACTTGTGAAACCAGTGTACCAGAGGAGGGCAGAGGTATAGACAGTCTGGTATTGCCAGCAGCAGCGAAAGCCTTCTCCATCAGTTGGAAGGCTGGTCCACCCAGAGAGGAGTGCATGTCAAGAACAGGGGGCACTTCTCCCCAAAGTGGCCCAGCCTGCCGACTCAGAGTCCCTGGATGGCTGTGGAGCAGCAAGCTATGCGTATCACAGCTGAAATCCTGGGTTATAGCAAAACTTTCCTTCCACGAAGGCAACTGCGGTTCCTTAGTGAGATCCATAAAGGGAACCACAGAAGGGGAAGACTGTGCTATATCCATGGATTTCAAAGGCAATGAAGGAGGAGGAGAATAAGAAGGTGTCTTTGGAGATGGGTGATCATCTCCCAAGGAAGGATAGTTCCTGGGGGGGGTGGAATACCTCTGGCCAACAATGCCTGGTCCACAAGATACAACACATCATGTTCAGAAAGACTTCTAGTGGACCTCACAGAGACTGAGGGAGAAACTGTCCACAAAAGAGGCAGACTCAGTGCCCATCACATCTGATCGCACCAAGGGCAACAGTGCCAAGAAAGACTGAACTACTGTAGTCTGCCCCGAAGAAGTCATCAGTGCTGATGTCATTGTTTGCACCAACACAGGGATCGGTGCTGAAGTAGTTGTCTGTGCCGAAATTGGAACTGACAAAACTGGAGTCAGTAATTAAAGGCCTCAGTTCCGAGGAAGATCTCGGAGCCGACGCAGTCAATGTCTGCGTCGACTGAATGGTCGGTGCCGATACAGTGGTAAAGGTCTGAACCGAGGAGCCCCTTGGTGCCGATATGAAGAAGGCTGCAGGAGAAGACGGAGCCAAAATCACTAATGGAGTCAAAGGCCTCGGTGCCGAAGATCTGGGCACCGAAGGCACTGGGGCTGACTGAGAGAGCTCTGGAGCCAAAATTTTGGCCTTTTTAGATTTTGGTTGGTGAGTGTCCTCAGCCAGAGATGAAGGCAAGGATTTAGCCTTAGTAGAAGCATCCATTTTCTTATGGGATTTAAGAGGGGTTGAGACCTCTGACCCAGAAATAGCCTCTGAAAAAGGAGATTTTAGAAGTCCCTTCAGTATCAGCTTATTTTTCCTTTCTAACAAAGTTCTATTAGAAAAGTTTTTACATATAGTGCAAGGTGGTTCAACAGATAAATGGGAAGCTCCCAAACAATAAACACATACAGAGTGTGCATCAGAAGTAAGCAGTCTGTGTCCACTATCAGAACACCACTTAAACCCCGGACTACCCTTTTTATCTGCCATATTAACAATAGAAAAGTACCAACAATGGTACAAGAAAGTACCCGAAGGTATGAAAAAGAAAGGGAAAGGGATTGCCAATGATGGTAAGGAGAAATTACCTTGCGGTAAAAGGGGTAAGTAAAGGACAGAAAAAACCTGAGGAAATTATAAACGCTAGATGCGATAGGGCAAGAGACAATAAAATATCAACTTTTCTGACAGAAGAGTAATTTGTAAAGCAATTAAACAATTGACTGTACTTAGCTCAAGAGAAGTAGCTTGACACGACCGGATGGCAACACAGCAAACGAAATATGAGGTAACAGGGAGAGGGGAATTGTGGGTAAGAGTTTAGCATGAGAGTTTGAAGCTGATGCGAGCATGGAAAATGGCCGGCTCGGTTCCAAACTCGGAACCGATACCCATACATAAGGAATGAACGAGGATTAACAATATCAGATCTCGTGTTTATGAATACAAACACGAGTTATTTCAGTGCACTGTTCTCCATTATTGCCTAAGCCTTGTACTCATTATTATTAAATATGTTGACAAACTTAATTTGTCTATAACTAATTATTTCCATTATCCATTAAGTACAACCTACCAACTTTTCTCCCATACAAATAACGAGAACAGACAGCAGCATCTTGAGAGAAAGCCAAAAGAGTTGAGAAATATGCCTGGAGAGATGTGCACAAAACAAAATTATCAGAATCTCAACAACTGATTGGCTTCAACTTCAAAATACTGAGGGAAAGTTATTCAAGATTTTCAAGTATAAAGATTCAATGCAAATACCCACATTGAAGTATACCTAAGTAAGATGGCCCACATTTAATGGGCATTTTATGTATTCAATGTTAATATTTTTTCTAATTAATGTCATGGTCAGCCAAATCAGCTTTTTACTTTTATCGTATTTAGTAAACGTAAACGTAATTAACTTAAGGTAATAAGTAACAACATTGGACTCTGTGTAACCACCGTATTCTGGATTTGCACTTATGAGAGGTCCAGTGTTCTTCATTATCACTGTGATGTCTACATTTCTTAAATATTAGTTGAGTAAGCAGTACAGTAATGAAAGGTTTACTCACAATAGAAATGTGTCCACTCCTTTATCTTATTTCCAGGTTTGACTACATGACGTTGCACTATGTTTAAAATGATTTCTGTCAGCATTGGATGTAATGCACAGCACTGAAAATATTAATGTTATATGTTTAACTCATTAAAAGAAAAACAGACCAAATGTTTAAAAAAACATACCATAAATATGGGTGAACTTTACTGCTGGAAATCAAATGGCGTGCATCAGTAAATGCGGGGTCGTATATGCGTGCCATGGTGGCCAAACTTATAACTGAACATGAGGTATTTGCTGCTGCCCAGATTTGTTTTAAGCCTGTTTTGATAAAACCAGGTCAGTAGTGAACTTCTTCACTTATAAAAACAACTAAAACATTGCAAAGCCTACCAACGGAAAACGTACTTTAACCTTGTTGCTAGGATACAGGACGCTATTATTGCAAACTAGAGGAAGGGCACTAGTGATTAGCCTCCCTTTGTTCTAGTTTGCCTTGAAAAAGTCCTACTTCAACCAAAGTGTGAAAGACAGTACCCCTTTAATACGTAATGACGCTAAAATTTAAACAATACATTATGACAGATTAGCAACCATAGAACTGTCAGATAAGAGAACGTAGTTTCAGGATTTTGGTTAGGTGCATGCGTCAAACGTACTTCATTATGAGGAGCATTCTTCAATTTGAGTCTTAAAAAAGTCAGTGCATCACATTGTTCCTTATTCAAAGGGTCAGCCACACATTCAGAACTAAAAAAAAATGTAGCTAATATCTAGGCTAATTATTGTAATAATAAATCATATTCATTCATCAGAAGAACAAATAAAGTCACATATTTTAGTCATTCTGTAAGCTTCAAAATTATTAGTAAGTGTTCCACATTTTGCCCATTCATTCTACATCATGAGAGAAAGTGTTCCACATTTTGGAGATTGAAGGTTGAGACCTATTGATTACACCATTATTTCATCATCCAGCCACAACCCCCTTTTCCCATTTTTGCACATAGGGGCAGAGTGTCACTTCAACAGTGACAGTCATCTAGAGCTAAGGTTTATACTGCCGAGTGGCTAGCCCTGCCACAGTAGTTCTTCAGCACCACACACTTGCATGCATACTCACACCTATGGCCAATTTAGAGTCTCCAATCCACTTACTGCATGTCTTTGGAATGTGGGAGGAAACTGAAGCAGCCAGAGGGCATACCTCTCAACTGTCCAGATTTTCGCAGAATGTCCAGATTTTTGCCACATATTCTTAGCCTGTTCCTCATAAAACTTGTGGTTTTCCGACACATCACCAAGGACTGAAGTCACTAGCTAATGATATTCATTCAAGTTTCAAACTTTATATTCTTCAGAAAATGCATGCTAACAGAAATCCAGTTATTCTAACAACGTTCTAAGTTTATGAACTATATTTAAATTCTGTCCTTATTTTTGGGCCTTTGTCCCACCATTATTTTAGGGTTTGTCTAGATTTCTTGCACTAAGAGGTTGATATGTATGGCCAGAGGAAACCCACGAGAATGCAGGGAGGACAAGCAGACTCTTCACAGAAGGCATCCCAGCTGAGAATCGAACCAGGGAACCTCTTGCTGGGAGGCAACAATGCTATCCTCTAGGTCATTATTATCAGGTGGTGATGCAAACTCCCCCTACAGTTCACTGTAGTACACCTACAATGTTGCTAATACATAGACCCATTATGTCTGTCAACATAGTCCTGGTACTGCTCCCATGTTAAACACTAAATTAAGCAAGTAATAATGCCTGACAGAGTGTGTGTTAATGTATAATTAATTGCACATTAATACACACCCAGTCAGGCATTATTGCTTGTTTAGGGAATGGGCAACCTGTAGATTGCACCCTTATTGGAGAACGAACATTCTCTAGCAGGGTGTTAATCTACAGGTAATGCCTGCTGAAAAATGAGTCTTCCACTTCATGGCATCATATCAAGCTGCCTTGGTGCTCAGACTGAAAAAAAAATAATGGCCACCATTATTTTATGGTAGAACGTGCTGGAGGGACAGATTCATCACCCAGAGACTCCCTATGCTGTGGAACAAAATCCCGGTACATGTGAGGCAGAGCACCTCGCTGGCCTTGTTCAAGAGGAATCTTGACCAATGGATGTGGGATCGCAGATATACCCCAGGGATTACTTCAGTGTCACTGCTTGACAGAGGCACAGCAAAATGATAGGCATAGTTTTTATTCAAACTAAAGGGGTGGCGAAAGCCACATAACTATGGGCTAGGCTTATAAATGCCCTTGGGCAGATAGCCTAGTATGAACCTATGAACCTATGAACCTAAGCAATGCTTTTGCTGTTTAGTGAGTGTAAAATAAAAAACAACAAAAAAAAATACAATAAAAATGCGTGTGTGAATGTGTTTATGTCTGTGTGTGAGAGTGTATGCGGGTATGACAGTGAGAGAGAGAGAGAGATTGATCCATCTATTATTTTACAATCACTAAGCAGCACTTTTGTTGTTAAGCCAGTGTAAAAAATAAATGAAAGAAAAAAAGTGTGTGTGTGCATGTGTGTGTGTTTATGTTTCTGTGTGTGTGAGTGAATGCTTGCATAAAAGCAGAAGAGTGTGTGTGTGTGTGTGTGTGTGTGTGTGTGTGTGTGTGTGTGTGTGTGTGTGTGTGTGTGAGATCGACCACTGGCAACAGCAGCATTTTAGAGGTTTTCATACCTTTGGACCATTTAGCTGAAGAAATCTGAGTAAAGCATAAAATAAAGGGGGAACAAAGACTCAAAAATAGGAATAGATTTTAATTATTGCTCTTATAAAATTACAAACTTTCCTAAATAAAAGGATTTGTGTTAGCATGAATTTTCTGAAGGAAATAAAAGTCTGAAACTCATATTTATACCATTATTTAATAACTTTAATCTTCAATGACTGGCATCAAAACAAGCGTTTTTGGAGTAAGGAACCAAAAATTAAATACCGGGATATATTTTTAAAGTGTTATATTTTGGACCTAAATGTTTCCTCCAACACCATTAACATATACAACAGCAAGTTTTTAACATTAGGTGCAGAAACTCTTTTACATCTAAAACATATAAAAAAATAAAACAGTAATAAAAATAAATATGTAAGTAAAACACAACAATTTTACAGGCATCCCATTTCAAAGTGCAATAATTCCTTCCAGGGTGTGTGTTATTGTGGAAATAATACTCTTCCAGGGGTATAAAGGACCACCTCAGAACACCCCAGGGCAGCCATTATTTCCACAATACTACACATCCTGTTGGGCATTTTTCCTGGCGTGTTGTCAGTTCTGATAAACAGAAAAAATAATAGAATTTGTAATGCAATTGTTCTGGAAAGAAAAATGACAAATTGAGAGGATTAGGTGACTAGACATTTAAGGCTTACAATTGTATGTCCAGAAGACCCATGCTTTTCGCAGATTAACCCTTTTCATCATGTCACCTCTTTTTTACAAGATGATGAATTGGGAAAATACAGAAACTTAAAAAAATGACAACAGTTGAGAAAGCAGTTGCTACAGTAGTCACTGTCACAGTGAAGAGGCATCTTCTTTACTCCTCGAAGATAAATATGAAATTTGGTTACTGTTTATATTAGGATGCACTAGCAAAACATGCCCTCAGATTAAAGTGGACAGGTATTGTAATTATAATTTGCTGTAATTGTTTTATATTTATAAATTGTGCTTAACAAAATAAGAGATTAAAAAGGATCAACAGTTTAAATTCATGGAAGAGTGGGCTTTGCCTACACACACACACACACACACACACACACACACACACACACACACACACACACACACACACACACACACTCCAAAGCAGTTGATCTTAAAACTGTGTGTAGTGGGTGGGGGCAGCAGCCCCCTTGCTGGATGTGTGTATAGTCTGTTACTCTCTTTAAGTCAGTAATGAGTTACAAAATTTTACTTAAACTTTTTATTCTTCCCAGAATAAATATAACATTTAAAAAAACATCCCAACCACCATACTTATTGACAGCCCCATCGAAATGTCAACCAAGTTGGGCAACACCCACACATGCCAAACTAAGATTCATCTGTCCATTCATCCATCCACAACCCCTTTTTCCTATTTTTGCACACAGGGTCACTTCCACAGTAACAATCCTCTAGAGCCAAAGTTTACACCGCAAGTTTGGTTAGCCCTGTCATTGCAGTTCTTCCACACTACACACACTCGCATGCACACTCCCACTTGTGACCAATTAAGAGTGTCCAGTTCATCTACTATATGTCTTTGGATTGTGGGAGGAACCTAGAGGAAACCCATGTGAGCACAGGATGGACATGCAGATTCCAAACAGAGGGCACCCTAGTTGACAATCGAATTGGTGCACATCATGCTGTGAGGTGACAACACTATCTGCTGTGATACAATTCCCCAGAACAGATGACAAGTTTTTAACCTCAGTTTATTCTTTAGTGTATTAACTTAATTATTTTACTGGAACTTGTTGACTACTGCGTGACTGCAATATCAAATTATAGCAACAAGGGGTACAGAGACCAAGATGAAATAAAAATCTTCATAGTTAGAAGTGTTTTTTGATAACTACATTTTTAATCAAATGTCAAAATAAGTAATTTAAAGATTCAGAAATTAAAACTCATAGTGAAATACAACCAGATACAAGCTAGTGGCAGTAAAAGACACAAAAATAAACAGTCATTATGTGATTTCTCACTCTAAGATGTTACCTGAGTTGACATTGTGTACCTGTTGCAAAGTAAGTGAATTTAGTTCCCCATGTGCATTATTTTAAATATAAAAGTAATGAAAACACTACACAAAATGAAGTGGTCAGTGAGTTAGCAATAACATTAAAAGTTAATTAAAAGTAAAAAAGCTCTGATTGCACTGGCCCAGCAATGAAGGAACCTCAAGCCTCACCATTAACACCAGTGAGGGGCATCCATATAGAAAGAGGATAATAAATATACACACAGTAAAGTACAATTTCCTTAAGAGCACACAGAGATCACAGTCAGTCTGGGGCTGGTTTCTCCTTTTTTCTCCAGGTCCCCAATAAGACTCCCCACTGGCACAGCTATAGGGTCCAGATCTCAGTCTAGTGGGCAAGCTAAAACCTCCAGCACGCTCTCTGTCCAACCAGTGCTTCATGTCCCTGCCCAAGTAGCTGACACACACACACTTTGAGAGAAGAGTTATATACAACCACACAGACACTCCTGGGGAAGGCTGGCACAGCTTCTCCAGCTGTGCCCCTACCCACTAATATTTATCAGCTACTCAAAGGCCCTTAAAAGTGTGTCCAGTTATTACTGTGCAATATTATTATCCAAATGGTAAGTGTGACCTAACAGTCAAGACTTGTTTGGAGTGACTTGGTACAGCATCACTATATACATGCAATGTACTCTTGGAGCTTAAATTAACTCTACACAAAACAGCCACAATTGAAAGGTTTAAAAATATTTAATAATAAATAATAAAAACGCAAGGCAATACTTCTTACTACACACTGCTAGTCAAGAGTTCAGAGATTACAGGGAAATACTTAAAATAATACAGTAGCAAAAGGTCTGACATCACAGAAAAACAAACTAGTCTAATCTTCCTATTTTCTAGCTTTATCTGAGAGAAAACACAGTTCTAAATAACTTACATATAGAGCAAAGCAATGCTGGTGATGTTGGATGTTCTCAAGACAAAATGCTCTGAGTTCTCTGAGTCCCTCTCTCTTTAAACTGATAACATAGAGCTGCTTTACATGACATCATTCTTCACACTTCTCTAGTGTTCCCAGGCTAACAGAAACTACATTTACATTTTTACACCTGGTCAGAAACCAGAGCAATAAAGGACATTTATACATGTACATTCTAGCCATTAACTCTGGTCTTAAAACAATAGGCAGGATGCCTTCTTCTAGCCATATTGGCTCCAAATTTTGACATCAAAGACAGTCATAAAATGCTTGACTTAGCTTTATTACAGCAGAGTGCAATGTTGTAAGAGAACAAGCTTGTGGCCTACATTAATATTTACAAATGAGATAATTATCTACAAAATTCTATCTGGCTAGACTGGTAGCCTTCACCTATCTTCACAGCATGATTTCCTATCTTAACTGTTTTCACTTTGGTGCTCTTTTGTCTGTTGCAGCTGTATCTTTCCTCTGAAGCAAGGATGTAACTAGACATGCTCAATTTACTCAAATGAGGATAAATATTTTTTTCTTAGCATCTTGTGGAAACTTCATTACTAAAATAAAATAGAATGTTTAAACTGAAATATATGTGCCCCCTGCTATATACATTTTTAAGTGCATCTGGTTTGTATTTGAGATGACCGTACCTTTATAAGTAGCATATCAATGAACTGCCCAGATTTTCACAGAACGGTCAGATTTTTACCTTATATTTTTATTCTGTTCCTCACAAAAGTTAACGTTTTCTAGAAAATCACTGAGGAGTGAAGTCGCAAACTAATGACATACATTTTAATTTGAATACTTAATATCCTTCAGAAAATGCATGCTAACAAAAATCCTATTATTCTGGCAACTTTTTACAAGTTTTTAAGAGCAATATTTAAAATCTGTCCCTATTTTTGTCCTTGTCCCCATTTCAGCTGTTGCCTTTTTATAAGTGGTAACAGCTGACCATATGTCCTTTTCCTGTGTGGTTAGAGGCAACACTGTGAGGACTAAATGTATTTTTACAAACAATAGGGGTTGGGGACAACAGCATTAATTGTAACTACAATATGCAAATGTATGACTACACCCCTGCTCTGAAAATAAGTTTTTCAAACAGTCAAGTTAATATTGTTGATGAATCTTGTAGTTCTTAGTGAAAACAGAGACTGTTTCTTCAGTTGCTATACACACTATCTGTAGTGCATCATTTATTTGCGGTTATATGGTTGTGGAGAATAGTAATCCCTAAAATATACAACAGCAAACCTCAATACGGCTGAACATGCCAACAATAACTGAACAAAAACGACATGGAAAATGACTTTTTAGCATAAACTATAATAAGAATACATTATGTGGTGAATGCCAGAAACAGGGCTCCACATAAAGCACACTAACACATCTATCATGAGCAAGACTCAATAGTGACATCTCTCATAAACTGGACTCAACAGACCACGCTGATATGCTGGTAGAGGTGCAACGCAAATTTGTTTAACAGCAGCAGACAACTACTTTGACACTACCTAGTGAAATATTTATTTATTTATTTATTGCTATGCGTTTACCAAGAAAGTCCAACTTGAGTAGTTCCCTTTTTCAGCATAGGCCTGGGGAGAAAATCTCCATTATATAGACATCATTTGCATAGCTTCATCAATAATAGCTTCATTTATTAGCACAGTTCCATTTTCAGTCATCCTTGAAATCAGTTGCATCATTAACAAACAGTTTTGATTAAATATAATAGTTACATTGGCATCAATTCATTTTTAATACAGTGAGGTAAATGCAGTGCAGTATCATCAGTATGCATAGATTGTTAGGTTTTACATAAGAATGTTTGTTGTTATAAATCCTTTTTCCAAATCTAGGACAGAGGAAGATAAGATAAAGAGTTAGAGCAGCCCAAAGAAAGGAATGATGGGAAGAGGAACAAGAAACATAAAGGTAATAAGATGACAGAGGAGGGTATAGTTGTAATAATAGTACATTAAGTTTGGTTCATCAGCGAGGTATGCTACAAATTCAGATAGCTATATTAGTAGCAGTTTAACCGGGGAGTTGCAGGTGCAGAGCCATTTAGTTATCAGGTGTTGCTTCAGTTGGCATTAAAGTCTTTCAGTTCCACTGCACAGAGAATGAAAAATAAATGTTTTCATTTCCTGATCTGATTTTATATTAATTTTTAGTCTGTATCTGCTTTAGAAAAGATCTTTAAGCATATATTAGTCATTCCAGTACACTGATGCACTGCATTTTTTCCTGTTTAAGTGGTCTAATTGTTGTTATTAAACACTAGTTTCATTCTTATGTCATGTATGTCAGTCTAGTTCAGGACTTGTCTTTGCATTATGGCAGTTGCAGGCCCATCAGCTCAGAGTTAAGGGTCTAATTGTTTTTCCTTCCCACCCACCCTGTTGTAGTTGTGTTCTTAAACCCGTGTATCTGTTGTTGCCTGCCCCTTATGATAATATGACAGTGTAAATTCTTCCCTCTTCCCATTTATTGGCTGTTGACAATAAACACTTAAACATCATTTTGAAAAGTACCTCTCTTTAAAGGGACACTATAGGATTTGTAATTGCAGTTCCTTGCATTAGACCGAAACCTAAACATTGCCATCTACTTTGCTAATGACATCCCTCTTTATGACATCACATGCAACATTACCAAAAATCCTACCCATAGCATGAACTTTATTTAAATGCATGCTTAATCCTCTGTCTCAGTCCTGATTTTGTTCCCTGTAGAATCAAACTGTCAACCTTTTGTTTCCCCATTTTCACATAGCACTATCTAGTGCAGACGTGTCCAACCTGCGGCCCTCAGAGCTCTTCCATGCGGCTCCTGACCTCTAATTGCAACATCAATGTACGCATGCCCCAAAATACTTTTTTTATTTTGTGTTTTTCACGCCTGTGACTTATGTCAGTGTGCGCATGCGCCAAAGCACCCTTCTAGTTTTGATTTTTTTTTGTACCAAAGAAAGATCTGTGTGTTCCTGCTGTTATTTCATGCCAAAGAATCAGTGTGTGTGTGTGTGTGTGTGTGTGTGTGTGTGTGTGTGTGTGTGTGTGTGTGTGTGTGTGTGTGTGTGTGTGTGTGTGTGTGTGTGTGTTCTCACTGAAGAGGGACTCATGTATGGATTTGCCACCATTGCCTTTGAAAGGGACAACACTTACCTGTGTTAATAGGTAAGTACAGAGTGAGTGAGTGAGTGAGTACATGCGTGAAAGCAGAATGTTTGTGTGCTTGAAAGTAGAAGAGTGAGTGTGTATGTGTGTGTTTGTGTGTGCATGACAGAGAGACACATGCACAAAGAGGCTAACGACAATCAGTCTACCTACTGAACACAAACAAGTTAGCTCACAAATATATTGTACATTAAAAGTACACTTTCATTAAATTGGAGCTTTCCTGACAGGGAGTGTTGTATTGAATAAGAAATCATATCTCTCAACTGTATGGATTTTCGCCTCATCTTCCAATTTGTGTCTTTTGTTCAGGAAGTAAAAGTAGTCATCCAAGGTAATGCAGTTCCAGGGAGTAAGAATGAGACAGCAGCCTAGGGTTAATGGATCAGTAGTGGAATGACTCTGTGGGACTGTAGCATATAAAGTTGAATTGTTTTTTCTGACAAACAAAAAAACACTCAGTACTGTTTTGTCATTGGTGGGTTCTAAGCAGTGGCAGATTGGACAACAATAAGTACAGCTTTGGTGGATCATCAATACTGGCAAATCAGGTGGGCACAATG
>NC_056728.1:983955652-983962624 GCF_019279795.1 Protopterus annectens | reverse complement strand
GTTTGGGTGTAATATAACTAACAAACAATGGCTTCAACATTTTTCATTTTCTAGACTTTATAAATCTTTTTATACAACCTATAGTTCTATAACTGTGATTAACCAATTGGTTGATATGATCATAAAAACTCATACAGTTTCAATCAAATATATGTGTTGTGTACCACAGCATTCTCTGCCCCCCCTTCCTAAATCCGTAATTCCCAACTGTTGCTCATTTTGGATAATGTCCCTGATTTTGCCATTTTCTCAAATTTCCATTTTTTGAGTAAATTGCTAAGGATTGCAGTCTGTCAGTAATGACTATCATTAGCTTGTCATATTTCCCATAGTTCAAAGTATGCATACTGATGCCAAATGTGTTGTTCTATTAACTTTTTAAAAGAATTACAATAATATTTAATAGTTGTCCCTTTTGAGTGAATTGTGGTACTATTTAATAATTGTTTTGCCCTGAACCATTGTTCTCCAGTATTTTATGTTTTCTCCCCAATTCCTGAGCAAAGAAGTTGTGAGCTAAGGTACTAATAGTTGAGTACATATAAATGTTATGGTTAGACAGTATTACAACTAGCAATTCAATGTGTACAATCAGGAAGAAACAATTTACAAGAAAAATTGCAGTCAGTACAGTTGAAGCACTAATCACAGAGAGCTAGTGTTTTATATGTATATACATTATATGTGCAGAGAGAGAGATCAGTTTTGTGTATAATTTTATTTCTGTGTTACATTTCCATGCTCAGGATACATTTTGCATGTTTTATTGGGTTACATTAAGGATTAACTAGTACTGTGCTCTTTCAAATGTAACTTCATGGTATTTTTTACAATGACATGACTAAGTGGTCTATATAAATATTTTATATGATGCTGTTCTTGACTTTAATAATATTTTCCTTAACACACTAAACACCCTAGAATTTGTTAGAAAAATTAGAATCAAAACAAGTCCCACTCCCTGGCTCACCAAAGACACCCCCTTCTTCTTCTTGTTTTGGCTTTTCCCAGTTAGGGGTCACCACAGCAGATCATCTGTCCGCTCATAATTGGCAGTAGAGTTTTATGGTGTTGAGTTGCCAGCCGGGTGCCCAACCTTCCATGGAAGGCACACAGATGCACGTACTCACTCCTAGTCTCACCACTATAAGTGCTGGTAGTCTACACCATGGCCAAACAGTTTTCAGTATTTCACACTGTACACACAATAAACAGTAAACATAAATCTCTGCCTACTTCATGAAAAACGTATGGGGTGGTGCTTACTACTGCTGCAAGGTTCTTCTGTTACAAGGGTGATTATATGCACCTGCATATCCAAGAACCTTATGAGCTGAAATAGGGGGGGTCAAAAGTTCAAAGATAAGCTGTTAACATTCGAGAGAGAAAGAAATACCACTATACTGTTTGTGATATTCACTCAGCAACTCATTGTAATACCAAACAATATGAACAAGGTCAGCAGTCAAATCATATATATGTGTTTACCATTACAGTACAGCTGGATGAGCAGATCCATCCTTCTTAACAGCAGGGCTAGCAGTCAGATGTTATGACAGCTTGACACATAAAACTTTCTAAGCTTACAAAGTCCCTTCTCCATACCCATAATGCATCACCTTGAACCACCATCTCTAGAGTTCTAGTATGCCATGCAAAAGACACCCTCTCCTTAATGAAATTTAGAGACAGTACTTAGCAGCAATGGTTAAAGTCAAAATTCTCCTCTCTCTCTCCTCCTAAAATTCAAAGAACTAAGGAACCTCACAAAAAAACACATTATTCAGGACAAGAAAAAAATTCTACCAGGAAGCCCAATCTGCACACCACTCTAACCCTAAACAATTTTGGCACACCATGAACAAGATTCTTCACCCAGGGAACCCTACTACTCCAAACTCTTTTCCCAATAAAAAAAAACACTTGAAACTGCCACTTTACTTAACACTTAATTCATAGAATCTATCCGTAAACTAAATCCCCCTGACCAAAACCAAGCACAATCCCCCTCCAGCCCCAGCACCTGCCTTTTCCCTAAAACCCATCTCCACTGCCTGTATAAAATTCCTCTTACTGAAACTTAAACCATGTTCTTCTTCCTTTGACAGCCTAACCCCACAACTTTTCACCATAGCCATCCTTTCCCCTCTCTCAAAAATCCTAGAGAAATACTTTCATTGATAACTACTCAAATACCTGCTTCAGGAAAACCTTTTGACCCCCTCTCAACATGGTTTCTGGCCCCATTACAGCACTTCCACAGCCCTTCTAGCCTTCACCCAGTCTGTCACTGAGGCTAGAGACAGCAATAAACTGGTGTCATGTCTTTTCCTGGATCTTTCCAAGGCAATTTACACCATCTCCCACCCTAAGCTTCTATCTGAACTGTCTGATCTCAACCTCCCCTCCTCCTCCACTATTCTCTGGTTCTCTGTCTTTGCAGCAGACTACAGTCTGTTAGATGGCAAACTTCCTGTGCTCCCTTCTTATCTGTCCAAACAGGAGTCCCTCAAGGATCCATTTTAGGGCCTCCGCTCTTTAATATCTTTACAAACAACCTACATTCCACCTGCTGCACATCTTCATTGATACAGTATGTGGACAATTCTACTCTTGTTACCTATTCTAATAACCTCAATGACCTCTACACCATCAATCAGAGTTCTTTTCACAGCATTTGAACACTGGTTAATTAATAACCAACGCATCCTTAACCCTAAAAAACTGAATTACTTATTTTCCTTCCTAAATCTATGTCCAAGCTTAGTGCCTCCTTTTGTATCTCTTCCCTGGATAAAACTGTCATTCATGCCAACTCCTATACCAAACTCCTAGATATTACAATAGACAACCAAATAAAATTTGACCTTCATATCCAACGTTGCATCAAAAAAAAAAATCAAAAACTGGGTATACTGTATAGAAACAAAAAAATATCTATCCACTGCCTCGAGGACTTCTCTTGCCCAAACCTACCTCCTTCCCAGCCTGCCATACTCATCCCCTATATTTACCCACCTCCAAGCCAACCTTATAACCAAATTTGAACAAACTTACAACCAAATTGCTAGATTTGCCTGTAACCTTCCTTACAAATCTCACCATTGCCTCGCTCTTAAGCAACTACATTGGCTTGAATTTCCTCAACTACTCCAACTATCTCAGCTACAAATGACCCATTCAGTAATTAACAAACCCTCAGGCTGTCTTCTCTGTCCACTCTTGAATCCCTCTATATACCTACATGTCCTCACAGTAGATCAGAATAATTCCTGCTCAATACCCACAAACCAAACAAATCAATAGGCAGATTGCTCTATAAATGCTCAATATCACATACTTGGAACAAACGTCCCAGTAATATACATTCTGTCAAATATACCTCACTTTTCAAAAAAAAGGACTAAAAAACTACCTTGCTAATTCACCTTCCTGCCCTTGCCACCACCCTGCCTAACTCATACTCCCTTAATATTTCATTAACATGCTTTTGTATTGTGATATGATTTTTTTTTAATTTACACCATGCATAAAAATGAGTTCCTGTTGACATGTCTGCACTCAAAATGCCAACTGCAAAAAGCTGAAAAAAAAAGACTTTAAAACACAGGAGAAGAGCAAACTATCAAAATTGCTCCTCTCCTGAAAACTTCTTTTTACAGAGGGACAAGCCAATCCATCTCCAAACCTATATATACAAACTCCAAGATCACCATACCTTGAAAAAAAGGACTATTCTGAGAAATGGAGTCTCGGACTTGGGATATACAAATCTGATCTCTCAGCTATTTAGTCTCCACATTTTGGAAGTCACTGTAGCGGGTCCCAACATTTCAAATGGTTACCCTTAAAAAATGTACACTCTTTTTAGACTTATCAATCTTTTTGTCAGTTGTTACATGTTTATGGAAAATTAGTATGTATAAACTAGGGTAGAGCCAATCTGCAAATGTTCTGTTTATCTCTGGGTTCGTGGTACTTAAATTGTAAGGACTAAAAGCCTGGTGGGAATGTATGGCTAGGTTTCTAAAGATCCTCAGGGATTAAAAGTCTGCTAAGTACATACATTGCCTATGATCCTGCCACTTTACCATACTCCCGACTCAGCCATGAAAAGAGATACAATCCAAATAAAATCTCTCACTTCACAAGTTAGTACCACATACATGAGTTTGTACAGCATCATGCCATATATTGTGCACGACACATTTTGGGGGTGTAGGGGTACGGTTGTCTTTAAGCAGACCACACTATACCAATATAACAATTTTGTTTTGCCCATGTTCATAGGTTCATAGGTTTATACTAGGCTATCTGCCCTAAGGCATTTATAAGCCTAGCCCAAAGTTTTGTGGCTTACGCCACCCCTTATATGAAAAAATACTGTGCCCATTAGTTTGTTGTGCCTCTGTCCAGCAGTGACACAGAGATGATTCCCGGGGTAAACCTACGATCTCCCATCCACAGGTCAAGATTTCTCTTGAACAGAGCCAGCGAGGTGCTCTGCCTCACATGGACCGGGATTTTATTCCACAGCATAGGGAGTCTCTGAGTGATAAATCTGTCCCTCCAGCACGTCCTATTTATATCCGTGCTAAGGTTTAAGTCGCTTGCTCTAGTGGTTTTGGTGGATTTGGATTTTTTGAGGTGGAGCATGTCCATTAATTCCGGGTTGGACATGGCCTTGTATGTCAGGCACATGTCACCTCTGAGCAGACGGTATGCGACTGAATAGAGCTGGAGTTTCTTCAATCTGGCAGCATATGACAGATTTTGGAGTCCCTTTATCCTTTTGGTGAGGAACTTTTGGGGTCTCTCCAATTGCTGCAGATGTCGGGTGAGATACATCCTGAATGGGGCATTGTACTCGATCATTGGTCTGGTAAGTGAAGAGTACAGGGGAACAATGACCTCACTAGATCTGGATGTGAATCCCTTCATGATCAGGTGGGCAATGTAGAAGGTCTTTCTAACCACTTTAGCAACGTGAGTGTCAAAAGAAAGGCCACTGTCAACCTGGGTCCCCAGGTCCCTGATAACCTCTTCTGTGCTTAGTGGATTGCCGCCTATATGGTAGCTTGGGGTTACCTTGTTTTTCCCGAAGGGTATGACTATGCATTTTTTGGCGTTTAACTTCAGGCCATGGCTCTGGCACCAGCTATCTATTTCCGTGAGTCCCTTCTGAAGGATATCCGTGTCCGATGCACTTTCCACTATGGCCCAGTTTGCAGTCGTCTGCAAACTTTGTCAGCCAAAGTCCTCCCATGTTGGCCTGTACTTCTGAGAAGTAGATGCCGAACAATAGGGGGCCAAGGACCGAGCCCTGTGGGACACCACTTGTGACCGGCTTGGAGTCTGACATAGCGCCAGCAACTCTAACCCTGTGGGTTCTGTCCTTAAGCCAGTTTGCAACCCATCTTGTGACATATGGGTTTACATTTAAGCTGGTAAGTTTTTCTACAATACCCGAGTGGGGTATTGTGTCAAAGCCTTTGCAAGGTCAAGGTAGGCTGTATGGACTGCCTTTCCCTCATCAATGGCCTTGGTGACTGTTTCGAAGAAGTCGACCAAGTTCAAAAGGCATGATCTGCCCTTGACGAAGCCAAACTGGGTCGGGTCCAATGTCTGCAAGTCCCCTATATCTTTGTTTATGAGCTCCATTATGATCCTCTCCATAGCTTTGCAGACTAGACTTGTTAAGCTTATGGGGCGGTAATTACCAGGGTCCGTAGAGGCACCGTCTTTATGGAGTGGGACCACAGTTGCCGTACGCCACTCCTTGGGCACATATCCTGTGGTAAGGCTGAGATTAAACAGCTGCCTTATGTGCAGGTTTAATTCCTCATTTAGCTCGTGTAGCACCCAGCCGGGGACACCATCCAGTCCCATTGATGCTGTGTTTTTAGCTTTAGAGAGAGCAGCTTTCACCTGTGCATTTGAGATGTCTGGGAGGCTACACTCCGCTGGGATAGTTATCTCTCCTTTAGGGGCGGGAGAGGGGAGTGAAGTTTGCACTGAACCTGTCTGCCAGTATGTTGGCAATGTCTTTGGGTTCAGTGATTTTTGTATCATTTTGGACTAATTCTGAGCATATCTGGGAGTTTCCACCCAGGTTCTTAACATAGCTGAAAAAGGCCTTATGATTGTCCTTTGAATCCATGGCAATTTTTCTCTCAAAATTGGCCTTAGTTGATTTTATGAGTGCTCGTATTTTTTTACTAATAATGATCAGGGGTGACTTCCCTTTTATGGATTTTGTTCTATCATGTAATAGCTTTCTCCTCTTATTGTAAAGTTTGTTAATGGCTGGGGTCCACCCGACTGGATGTTTGCCCTTTATGGAAAGAGTCTTGGTTTTATTTGGGAATGCCTGATCCATGCAGTCCTGGAGGTGTTCATAGAAGGCATTTGTAAGGGCTTCCGCAGCTTGGGTTGTGGTTTCCACTGGCTCAGGGGCATTGAAGGATACCACACCAGTCTTGAGTAGTGTGAAGTTTGCTTTAGATAAGTTCTTCACTGTGGTCTTTTTTGTTTGGGGTGGGGGCGGGATGTGGATTTCTAGTGAGATTAGTTTATGATCAGATCTCACCAATGAGGGATATACTTCTGGTGTGGAGCATTTTGTCCCCATGTTTGTGATAATGAGATCTAGTATATTTTCTCCTCTCGTGGGAACAGTGACTAGCTGTTCCATGGCATTTGAATTTATGAACTCCAGGAACCGTTGGGCTAGAACGTTAGGGCTTGAGTAATGTTCCCAGTCTATATTCAGGTAGTTGAAGTCACCCAGTATGATGGTGTTTGGAGATACATTTATACCCTCCAGTGTCTTCAGGAAGGCTGTGTGGGGTTCCTGAGTTTAAGAGGGTGGCCTGTAGCATGCTACAATTTGTAGAGCAGTTTTGCCTATGGTTAGTTGCACCTGGATGGTTTCCGAAGCTTTGTGCATTGCCACCAACCTGGAGGTGTGGG
>NC_056728.1:983860652-983950652 GCF_019279795.1 Protopterus annectens | reverse complement strand
TCTAGATAGTTAGTAATGATGCCTAGCTTACAGCATCAGCAAACATGAGTATGGCATAAGTCCTTAACAGTGGCTTTGACCTCCGAGAAGTAAAAGCCAAACAGGAGTGGTCCAAGGACAGAGGCCAGTGGAACACTCTGATGACAGCCTTTTCGAGGCAGGTATATATATATATATATATATATATATATATATATATATATATATGTGTGTGTGTGTGTGTGTGTGTGTGTGTGTGTGTGTTTGTGTATAATATATATATATAAATATATATGTCTACACACACACACACAAACACACACACACACAGACACATATTTTGTATATATATATATATATATATATATATATATATATATATATATATATATATATATATATATATATATATATATATATATATATATATATATATATAGTGTGTTTGTGTGTTTGCATGTAAGAACTGAAAGGAATGTAGAATACTGGTAATAACTGGAATGACTGGAGTAAATGTCTTTATTTCTTTATTACCAATAACCATGCTGAACAGGTGTCAGTCTTGCTTTATGCACCAAATCTTCTTGTAGCTTTCAGAATGAAAGTCTGCATACACTGTAGTACAGTTAAAAATGTTTTATTATGTATAGTGGCGGTAGATGTCGACATTATCCAAATCAAATCTTACTATCACCAATAACTGTGCTGATAAACTGAAGTAGAGTGAATTATAGTATCCGTGGCTTCTGCACTCATTATACTGTCGGTAAACTCTGTACACAGAATTATTCCTTTCCTCCTGAATGGCAGAATTAATATTCTGAAATGCTGGATATCTGACCTGGCAGTTAATGTACCAAACTTTTGTGGACTGCACTGGAATGACTTTCTGTGTACAAGTCAGAACTTACCTGACTTCTTTGTCTAAACTATCTCTCCTAATAATACCAAAATCCTGTAAATTTCCTACACATTTAACGCACCTCTTTAACCAAGATCAGTTTCTACTCAATGTACTGCACATTCTGTTAACACATTTTATTATTATCAGTATTTGTGACTGTAGGTTATTTCATTTATATTCTTCACTGAAACATTCCTTTCTGTTGAAACTGCATGTAAAATGTAAAATAATATGGCTGCAGCTCTAGACTTATGCAAAGAGGCTACTGTATTTATGTCTAACAAACTGCATTTAAATGAAACCTGATCTTATATGTATATAAATAAATGCATATATGTCTTTAGACACTTGCAGATACATACACAAACATTTGCATGTGTCTTACATACATGGACACTCTGACATTTTTTAAATGGATTATGCTAAATGCCATTTCTCTCAAAATATTGTTCTGAAAATGCAAAAGAAGATTGTGATTTTTCCTTATTTTTCATTGCCTCCCAGTTAATTACAAATTGTGAGGTGTAGTAGGTCTCTTTCACATGAAGTTGTGATAAAATACCTTTTTTGTGATGTATTATTTTTGAAATTTCAGTTATTGTTGAAGAGCACAATAAAGCATACGATTAATTCTTATATGTACTAGTTATAATTATATATTCTGCCAATGTAAAGTACACCGAAATAATATTTCTGTGTGTATAATGTTTAATTACTAATTCCCCTTCAGTAGTACTGTATGTTGAGCAGCATATCTTCAAGTACCAAGCACACAGTTTTTCTTTTCTTTTCTTTTTTTTTTTTTTAATAAGAAGTTCTTTGCAATATTTTATGTAGTTGGCCACATTATTCATTCACTTTGATTCTCCTTATAGTTATTTGTATAAAGTACTTTGGAAAGTTGCCATTATAAACCCAGGTCAATCCTTTGCCTTTTAAGTAGGCACTGGCTTATAAGACTGTGCCAGCAGTCTGGTGACTGATCCACTGCAACTTATACAAATAAAAATATGTCAGTGTTTAATTAAGAACGTTATGTCAAAATGGAACTTTATTTCCCTTTCTGTCTTTGTTAGTGAAAAGGAACTACTTTTGCTTGCCAAAAAATTAAAAAGAACACATTTTGCAGTAGCAGGCTGCCAGGATGGAAGTTTGGTAATGGTATTTAGTAAAAAGACAGATCTGTGAATGTTACCCCCCCCCCCCCGACAGCATTTATCTGTGTTATCACTGACTATAATGGGAAATTAAAGTTATAATGATTTGCTAATAGTTTGTATTTGTATTATACAAGGACCAGTTTGAAGACAATATGAGCAGCAGCGGCCTTAGGTCAGCTGTTGCCCACAGCGTCCTCTCACACCACCCAAGTGCCCCCATCCTGGTCTATCTACACCAAATAAATACTGGAAAAGTGCCCCTGCAACAGCGGTGCCCTAGGCGGCCACCTAGTTAGCCTGTGTCTAAGGCTGGCTATGAATATGAGAGAGCGCTATCAGTAAGTTACTGGACTCATGAGTGCTATAAATGGTGCAGAAGGGTTATACAGGGCACTGGGTGCAAAAACCTCCTTTCAAGAGGAATACCTGTTCACCCTCCAAACCAAACTGAATTTGTCCTCAGATTATCCAGTCATTACACTCCAATGGGAGTCATAAAACCAGTGCCTTTAAGTCAAAGGTTTTTATTAGTGAATGTTTCTGGTACCAAAGAAAGTGGTCTCTTGGAGATCAGTATTAGAGCTTTAATTTCTAAATTTGTGCATGAAAGTTCCAAAGTTCAAAATGTTGACCTTACAAAACCTGTTACCTCTCATTTCTTACATGAGTTACTTGATAACTCTAGACTTAAAAGATGTACTATATTCTTACTATATTATCATAGCCAAAGGCTTCAGAAAATTTCTAGGGTTTTCTGTTTCTGGGTCACATTATTAGTTCTCATCATTACCCTTTGGTTTATATACAGTTCTATGGCTATTCACAAAATGTCTAGCCCCATTCATAGCTTATTGCAGACTGAATGGCATTCACATCTTTCCTTATTTAAACAACTTGTTTATCTTTGCATAGTGCTTGCAGTCTGTAAATTACTCTTCTGCAATGTATATTATTATACATTATATATTTTTTTTTTTACCCAAGGGGGTGGGCCAAGATTGAAAATGGTTCCTGAACCAACTCCTCTAGCCATTAATCAATGGAAATTAAAATATCTAAATAAATAAATGGAATCATACCCATACTCACAGTGTCATTTTAAAATAAATAGTAAACTATATCTACACAGAGTAAAGTTCCATTTTATTATGTATAAACTAGATCACAGATATGATGTGACATTTACTGATAAACATGACTTGAAGTTGTCATCACACTTTCTTTAAGGTTTTCCATAAATCACTGCATTTTACAACTATTCACTCTGTGTTCTGAAACAATAATTTAATCATAAGACTGAACAAAGTTATATAGCTATGAGAAGAACTATACCCCTAATGTTGCTTCTGGAGCAGCTACCTCATTCCCCCATTCTAATTACACCTCTGGTTATGAGTTCTTGTTGAAAATAGAAGACAGCCTATCATCTCTAAAATGTATTCTCTTTTTGAGCAATGTGTAGTCCTTTTTAGTGGAATACATGAATAAAGAAAGCACACCAACTGTATTTCTTGTATTTCCTCCATTAGCAGAAAGATATTAGACTGTAAAAACTTAGTTTTCCCACATGTACTGTAGGCATGAGACTAATAAACCACAAATGTATTCCAAGTCAGTCATGTGCCCCAACACATTTAAGTGTTATGTCATTCAGAATAACAACATTGTGTATATAGTGTAACTTGGAAACATTTATATAGCACTGCAACATTGTATGCTGGTGTTCTGACAAACTGAACCAAGCTTAGAGACAAAGGAAGATTTGTTATAAATCACCTAGATGTGTGACAGCCTAAAAGAGATACATTGTAAGAGCTGGTTGCATTATGAAAATGTGAAAAGAAGTTTTTTTTTTCCTCATTGTTTTGTAACAGTGCAACCAATTACTTAAAAGAAAAGACAGTAGAAGATTGCAATAAGCAGCATTCATGGTCTCAGCACTCTTGTTAGGAAGCATTATATACAAAGATTTGTATTTTGTCTGTAAACTCTATTGCATTGTGCTCATCAGGCAGATTACTATGTAAACCGCATGATATCCCACTATGGAGCATTTTCCAGTACTATTTCAATAAGCATGTTAGTGTAATCAGAGCAGTAGTGGATTCTGGCTTTGGCATCCATGGTACAAACCAGGCATCCAGAAAAAAGCTTCTAGATAATGGTTTGATACTGGAAAATGCACAGTATCACTAAAATTGGAGTATGCTGTCAACTGCATTCCACTTTGGTGGTACACTTTCTAGTTTCAAACCATGATGACAATTACACATTTTTTTCTATTTCCTGTAGTTTACCCAGTCATGAGCATGACTGCGGGCAACATTTGCAGACACTTGGGATGTTAGGAGGATCAGGTTCAGAAAGAATAATCTTTTATTTACCCTAAACTGTTCTTACTGAAATATGTGGTAAAGAAAATAATGCAAATATTGCAAGAAAACAATGAATGTGTCATCAGAAAACAAACCAAATATTTATAATGTTGCTCATTTTTTCTGCTACATGCATCAAGTTGTAACCTTAGTTCCCACCTGTCCTTGGCCCAGATAGCACATGTTTTCACTTCAGTCCATATTTCACACTCTTTGGAACAGACTGAAAACCTCATGTTCCAGTAGTGAACTAATGAAATGAAACAATTCATTTTGCCTTGGTGGATCGTATTTATTTATTTTATATCTAAATATGAGCTGAAAATTGATACCACTAGTAGCAGAAAAATGCAAGACTTCATTCAACTATTTTGGAATGTTAAGAACTCATTCAGAACAATATCAAGAAGACCCAGCAAGCATATTAGCAGAAAACAATTCTTCAAACTTCTTCCCCCATCTTCCCCTAACTTCTCCCCAAAGAATGACATATCTGTACCTCAGCCCCAAGTGATCAGTGAGCAAGTGTCAAAAATGTTCTTTAAGGTTAAAAAACAAACAAACAAACAAACAAAAACATTAGTTCTTTAGATCCTGACAACATGCCATGGTGCTTCTTGTCAATGTGAAACAGTGTCTCACAGACCCACTTCTAAATATGTTCACCTCATGTTCCCAAAAGCTTTTGTGTTACAGGCATGAAAAACGCCTGTGGTTATCATTGTGTATATGGATGGCTTCTACTCTGATCCCAGCAACTTTAGACCAATAAGCCTTATTACCCATGTCTGGTGGACAATAGCACATAACAGATTTCATAAAGCAAAGACATTAACTGCTTAAAATCTCTTGATTCAATTATGCTCATGAAAGTTAGATCCTGCCTTCTTAAGCTCATAAGGTCCTTAGAAAAATCTTTGGTTGAGGGTAAAACTATTTGAAAAGCATACCTTGATCTGGATAAGTGCTTTAGATACTATCCCACATTCTGGTGCTTTTAACAAGCTAATCAGACTAAATGTAAGTCTGTATGTTACCAATGGGTAGAAAACTGACTCACAGAAAAACCCTTCAAGTCAAGACTGTGACCTCCACCAAGGTTTCATGGCCAGTGGGGTGTCATAGCATTCTGTACCGAGGCCACTCCTGTATGGTATTTGCTTCTCCAGTTTCCAAGTCAGTATAAAAAGTTTCTGGCTGACCACATTTGCAGATGATGTAACCTTGAAGCTCTTATTAACTCATAGGAGGGCTTCCAGATCCTTCAGGAGGGTTATCCTTTAAAAATACATGATGTCAGGGTAGCATGCTATTGTATTTCAGAGACGTGTTAATCAGTGGTATACTAGAATATTAATCACTAGGACCCTAATAAGCCTAGCCATGCAATCCAAATGTGACCCACAAATTTGATTTATACAGAGGGTGATTTACTGCCTCCCTCTCTCCATCAGAGATATAGGCACCAGACCAGGGGTGAATTTCCAATTACTGATTTTATTTATTTTTATTTTATTTATTTAACATTTGTTGACCGGGAAAGTCCAACTAGGTTCCACAGATCCTGTTTTCAGCAGAGACCCGGGGAGAAATGCTTCAGAAACATGTCTTTAGAATGTGGGAGTAAACTGGAGTACCTGGAGGAAACTCATGCGAAGACAGGGAGGACATGTAAACTCCACACAGAAGGCACCCCAGCCGAGAATCAAACCGGAGAACCTCTTGCTATGAGGCGTCAGCATTAACCGTTGCACCACTGAGCCACCCCGCCTGATCCATTGGCCCAAGTTGCACTTAAATAGGGATGTGGAGGAACACTGCTTCAAATGTATGGGGCGCCTGTTCCAGAAAATGGGAATTCTCTGAGAAACATATCTGTCTGTCCAACATGTCCTATTTGTGTCACAAGCAAAATTAGGTCTTTTAATCTAGTAGTTCTGATGCTGTTTGTTTTTTTGCAGATGTGCAAAAGGTTCATCAAAACAGAGTTTCTAGATGCCTTCTATGCCAGGCAAAGGTCACCTCTTAGAAGTCCATATGATACTGAGTAAGGAGAGAGGGCTTTGAGGCAATCAATGTAGGACATTGCTCTCTACTGCTCTCCTCTCCTTCCTTGAAACTATCAACAAAGCTTGTGATTCCGGCTGTCTAGTGTCTATGCTCCTTCTGAACTTATCAAAGGCCTTTTGACACTATCTCTCATAAACTTCTTCTATCTAAACTCTCTAATCTTAATCTTTCCTTCTCTTCCATCAACTGGTTCACCAGTTACCTCTCTAACAGGCAACAATCAGTCAAATGAAAAAAAAAACACTCCCTCCTTCCTTAATACTCCTACAGGTGTACCCCAGGGTTCTATCTTAAGTCTATTACTGTTCAATATTTTCATAAACAACTTCCACCAGACCATCCCAAATGCTAAGCTTATTCAGTATGCAGATGACTCTACAATCATCTGTTCTGCCTCCTCCATTCCCACTCTCTTAAAATTAACCCAGGATGCTTTCACCTCCACTGAACGCCTGATGTTAGATAACCACCTGGCACTAAATGCATCAAAAACTAAACTTATTGTATTTATTCCTTCTAAAAACACCACCATAGATAAAAACTCTTTCTCCATTACTAGCCATAACAATACCTCTCTTGAGGTATTATCCCATGCCAAATTTCTAGGTGTACTTATTGATGAACAGCTTAAGTTTGATACCCATCTTCAAACAAACATCAAGAAAACCCACCAGAAACTTGGTATGCTTTACTGCCACATTTGCTAACTTACTCCCCCTACAAAATTTGTTCTCTCTCTACCACATACCTCATTCCCTCCCTCCTATATGGCACCCCACTTCTTACTAACCTAAATTCTTCTCTAAATGCAAACTCTCTTCCTGTTATAACAAAATTGCCAAGTTTGCTACAGGCTACAAATCCTCCACCATCACTGTAATGCTCTTCATAAACTAAATTGGCTAGAACTGCCCAATCACCTTTCCTACATTCAACTCACTCATGTCCACAACCTTATCTTCAATCCCTCTCTGTCCCTCCCTCACTTCTTCTCTCAAAATGTATCTTCCTGATAGACCTCCTAGATCCAATAACCAGAATCTGATTGAACTGCACAGGCCTGCTCATCCACCAGAGAAACATCTACTATAATTTTCTCTAGCGCACCTCTGGAGCTCCCTACCACCTCTTATCCGTACCACACATAGCCACTCTACCTTTAAGACCTGCTTCACTCTCATCTTATTCCTTCTGGGAATTTTCCTGCTCTCACACACATAACTCCCTCAGTATTACACTCTGCCTCCTGTCATACCTCACTCTAACCTAATATGCCACCTAATCCACATTTCTCTCCAGCTCCTAACTCCTTACTTCTTCCATTATTCCCTTTTTCTTCCTTCTGCATTAAACTCCTCCTGTCCCACTTATCCTTCTATTACTCTCGTTTGATACCTATATGACTTGCCTTTGCCTCTACTGTTAAATCTGCTTTGCATGAACAAATGTATTAGTAAATATTTGTAAACATTGACTGTTTTTCTAATTTTTTTTTTTAATTCCTATTGTATATTGAAATTTCTAATACTATGGTCTTCACCTATATTGCTGTATCATTTAATTGCTTATCATTTGTTTACATTATATAATTGTCTTTTATGGAGCTTTTCTCCCTGGGACTCCAATGAAAATGGGCTCATCTTGGCCCAGTGGACTATCCTGGTAGGCAAACTGTAAAATAAAATAAATAAAAATTGTGTTTACTCACTATATTCTTTTTCTAAAGAGCCTTTATGGATGTGCCAGTTGCTGCTTGTGTATGGTCAGGTACATACCGAATGGAGCATTCTTCTCTATGATGGGTCTAATGAGGGAACCACCAGGAAATAAACTAAGAACAAAGGTTGACGAACAAACTCCAGGAAAACAGCAACCAGTCCAACTCAAACTCTTTATTGACCAAGAAAAACAGTTGTTAAGCACTTTCGAAAATCTTCATCAGAACAACATTATTTTGTCAAAAAGATTCCCAATATATACCCCTCACTAATCACATGATGTATTCAATTAATCATTTAAAGTAAAACTGACAAATTAAAAAAAAAACATTACTAAATATAAAATTATCTAATACTATATGCCAATAATTTTAACAGGGGAGTGATAGAACAACTGTCATTTAATCCAGGATAATTACAGGCATCCAGTAAGATCTGTCATCTAAGTTCCTGTTTATCTAAATGTTCATTTATTTTCCACCCCTGTAAATCTTTATGTATCTGTTCTATAATTAAAAAATTAAAATTGTGATTGTCATATTTTTCAACATGCCTATAAAGTGCGTTTGTGCATTTTATGTTTTTGATATCTAAAACATGTTCATATATCCGCTTTTTGAAAGCCCTACTAGTTTTTCCAACATAAAATGCTAAACATTGATTACATTGCACAAGATAAACAACACTGGATGTATTACATGAAAAATGTCCTTTAACTTTATACTTCCTGTTCCTAATACAAAAACTATCCATAGTATTTATATAGGAACATAAAGAACAACAACCACATTTTTTGTACCAAGCTGAGCCTGTCTCATACCTGTATTATAAAAAGTCCCTTTTTCCAATTTAACTTTTAGAGACCTATCATTTTTATAGACCACAGTTGGTGTGGGACCCACCTTTTCCACCAAGTCATTATTTTTAAGCATTATATACCAATTTTTACGAATACTACTAAAAATGAAATCACTATCTAAATTAAAAGTAGTGATAAAACTAAGTATGTATTTATTCCCTTCAGTTCATGTATTACATAGTTCCTTTTATCATTCAACTGACAACCCAATATGGGTAAATATGTTCCATTTCCTCTTTTGGTAATAACTTCATTATATACCCTATTTAATAGACCTTCTGGGTAGGCCCTTCTTCAAAACATATCATCTATCTTGTTAGCTTCTCTGATAAACTGATCATTTTTAGAAACCATTTTGGCCACCCAAACAAGTTGCCCCTTTACTACTGCTTTTTTTGGTGTTCGGGTGCCAACTAGAATAATGTAGATATGTGTTGGAAAAGGTTTGTTTCCTATATAAATTAGAATAAAAACAATGGTTTTCAAAATCCTTTCTAACCTCAACATCTAAAAAGGAAATAGGGTCTGATGAGGGCCAAATACACTGCTATAGTGACCTTTCTGGATCTAGCTGCCATGCAGTTGCTTATATGTTGAGCAACATAGAAGGATTTTCTTACTACTTTGGACACATGTTGGTCAAAAACAAGGTTATCTCTACATGAGTTCCCCAATCCCTGACTAATGAATCAACTTTTATGAGTATTATTAATGATGTAATTAACCAAGGTGGCTGACTTCCCATAAAGTACTACAACAGACTTCTTGGTATTCAGTTTTAAACCATGGCTTTGGCATCAAGTGTTTACCTATGTTAGACCTTCCTGAAGGGTGTTCTCATCTTGGGGAGATTCATTGACTTCTCACAGTTTGCAGTCATCTGTGAACTTGGTTAACCAGAAGTCTTTGACATTGACTTTGACATCTGAAAAGTAGATGCGAAAGAAGAGTGGACTTAGCATACAGCCCTGGGGCCTTCACTAGTGATAGGCCTCTTTGTGGAGGTTGCCTCACTGATTTTAGCCTCCTGAGTCCCATCAGTGAGCCAGCTAGCTATCTAGCATGTTATAAAGAGGTTTACACCTAATTCTGTAAGTTTATTGACAATGCCTGAGTGGAGTATTGTATCAAATGATTTAGCCACATCTAGGTAGGCAATATACACAGTTTTTCTATCCTACATTGCGTTAGTGATCTTTTCAAAGAAGTCCACCAGACTGAGTAAGCATGACCTTCATCTGACAAAGCCAGACTGGGATGAATCAAATGTCTGGAAGTCTCCTGTGTCCTTGCTGATGATTTCCATGACAATTCTTTCCATATCTTTGCAAAGAACACTAGTCGGACTAATGGGTTTGTAGTTTCCAGCATCTGGTGAAGGTCTTGTTTGAACCAAGCTGAACTGAGGAGGGCTAACAGCCAATACTCTGAATTGAGATTACAAACGACTAGAGGCTTCTGAGTTTCAAAAAAATCATAATTTGCCTTTGTTTTGCACTTTTATTGCATTCTGTTTATTTAATATTGTATCTTAATATTGTAAACTAATCTGCAGTACTTGTACTGCACTTGTCTGCCTTACTGTGCCTGTTAAATCATATTTTGTTGCTCTTTTCACTCTTTGCAAAGCTTTTTTGCTATTTTCACTTACTGAAAAGTAATTGTTGGTATTTTTCCCTGTTTGCTAAGCATCTGTTCTGTTTGTTCTGTTTTCCATCAAGCAGCATTTTAAATAACTGATTTGTTTGCTGTTCAAAACATTCTTTAGTGCCTCCTTGCTGTTTTTCTGCTATTTGAAATGTTTTTAGTGTCTCACTGCGGTTTTTCTGATCTTTAAATCATTTTTTAATGTTTTCTGCCTAAATTAGTGTAGCTAGCAACTGTAACATAGTCCAGATAGAGGTTGGCTGCATCTGTTTGTAATGGCTGTAGTATTCTGAGCACATTTTCAAAGCCATCTTTGATTATAGAAGGAGCCCTTCTGCACCCTTATGAGAGAAGTATGCTGACTTGAAACCTGTCTGGTGTAGGGTGATTTGTCTAGGGCTTGGAGTAAGCATCCTCATTGGCTCTTTTGCACTTTTTTAAGATTTTTTAAGTTTTAGCTTCTGTTATTAATCCCCGAGTTTGAGTGCATTTCTGCTTGTTTGCACCTCGTGCAGCACTGCGCACTCCTGTGCAATTGTGCACCAGAGCCGGACAGGTAATTTTGACAATATTTCCCTTAGAAAGAGCAGTGGTACATTAGTGTAGTCCTCACCTTTAGTACATTTCTGTTCTAAGAAGTTTTGCTAGTGAGCTGTGGCCTATTAAACCACCAGCCAAAAACCCTGTCAGAAACACCCATTTACAGAGCACCTCCTAGACCAGTCCTGAAAGCAACCTGTTTGAGATAACAATTCTTCAAACCTAGCATTATGGACAGTTGGACTACTAACAGTGAAAAGGTTGTTAACTCATCCACGAGACACATAACTCTCCCAAACAGTGTGCAACTCAACCAAAGCCCCTAAGGCAAAACAGCATGCCCAATACACTAGTCATAGGTGACTTGATAGTGAGGCACACTGATGTCCCACTCACTAGGTTGAATAAGGAGAAAGTAACAGTCATCTGCCTGACAGGTGCCAAGATCTGCCACATAATACACGCCCTCAGGTCCCTCAACAAGAGGTACAAATATGACTCTGTCATTGTACATGTGGGTGTGAATGACCTGAGACGTACCTCCCTGCACTACATGAAAAAAGACATGGACGAGCTCTCAGATTATGTAGCCGAGGCAGGTATGACCCTAGCCCTGAGCAGCCTCCTACCATCACCCAGAATGATACCACAGTACAAGCAGAAAATGATTGATTTAAACAGTTGGCTAAGTTTCTGGTGTCCTAAGGGGATCCAGTATCTGTCTGCCTGGGATGGCATGATTGACAGACTTCAATGCTTTGCCAGAGATGGCCTGCATCTGTCACCCCTGGGCTTCTGAATACTGGCCAAGGCTCTTGCCACCCCTATAGTGCCTTTTTTAGGCGGTGTTCCAAAGACCAAATTACCACTGTAATAACTACAAACAAATGCAATCTGATGGTCATGCTGCTCAATGCTAGAAGTCTAAATCTCAAAATGCACTCGCTCAAAGCACTCCTTAAAATGGAGAACATTGACATTTGTGCTGTAACAGAGACCTGGTTCAAGGTACCAGAAAGCACCCCTGCACTATCAGGTTATAATTCATTCTACACCTTTCAGCCCCAGAACTTGTACTGAAGCTCCAAATGCAATGGTGTTTCCATATTCATAAAGGATGCAGACACCTCCAGACTGGTAGCCCAACATAACACATCAGAGATACTTCAGGTGCAGCTAACATTGGGTAAGACAGCAATTCAGGTCATAGCCTGCTATAGGTCCCCAACCATGTCCCAAGACTCACACTCTACATTCCTAAGCACCCTGGAGAATATTAGGGTCCAACCTAACACTCTCATATTGGGCGACTTCAACTACCCCTCCATTAACTGGGAAAACTACTCATGTACCAATACAGTTGCCCAACATTTCCTGGAATTCATTAATTCCAATGCCCTGGACCAGCTCGTTCTTACCCCCACTAGAGGTAGCAACATCCTTGACCTGGTCATTACTAACATGGGCAACTGTTGCTCTACACCAGTAGTCAACTCCTCCCTGGTTAGATCTGACCACAAACTAATCACCTTGGAAATCCACATCCCTCCCTCCCCCCTACAAAGGTAACCACCATGAAAAACTTCTCCAAAGCTAACTTTAGGCTCCTAAAAACAGAGGTGGCTAACTTCACGGCACCCATGCAAGTGGAGAATAGTTGCATGACCACCAAATCATACACAAATGTACTATACAAACACCTGCACAAATGCATGGATCTCACTATACTCAATAGAACCAAGACACTCTCCTCCAAAAAAAGGAAGCCAATCTGGTGGTCCCCTGCCATAAACAAACTCTATGACAGAAGGAGGAAACTGATGCAGAATAAGGCAAAGTCCCAAGACTAGGAAAACTCCTTTATCAGCCTCAACAAAAAGTTGAGATCCCCCATCAAATCCTCTAAAGCTAGCTATGAAAACAGAATTGCAGCAGATAGTAAAGACAACCACAAGGTCTTCTATAGTTATGTAAAGAATCTCCACTGCAATACCCAGATTTGCTCTGAGCTACTGCACAATGGTACCTCCCATACCAAGCCAACAAATATTACCAATATACTGCTGACAGATTCAGTGCCAACTTTACCCCTCTCCTCACCAAAAGACCAATCACAATACCAGTAGATTGTCAGGCACCCAGTATTACTGCTGCACAGGTTAAAACAGCATGGTCCAAGTCCAAGAATACAACTTCTGTGGGACCTGACAATATCTCTGGCTGTGTTCTACATGAACTACAGAGTGAACTGGCACCTCACCTATATGCCCTGTTCAATCACAGCCTCATCTCAGGCGTTGTCCCTACTGAATGGTGCACTGCTACAGTCATCCCTCTCTGCAAAGGAGGAGTGACTACAAACCCTGGGAACTACCATATTTCTTCGTAAGTAAGACCTAACCAGAGAATAAGGCCTAGCATAGTTTTCCAGGGTGGTCATGATAAAAGCCCTACCCCAAAAATAAGCCCCAGTTAAGATCATCAACAACACATGATGAACATGTTGAATTATAAAATAATATTATTGACACACGTTGACTGATGTTATCATACTCTGCTCACCATTTTCAGACCATTCTGACACCCAACTTCTTCCCTTTGCAGAAAGTCGTAAGATTCTTTCCCTGGGAGTCCTCCATGATTCTTACTGTAATCCTAATCATCACTCACACTTGACGGTTGAGATCCTTGGCCCATAAACACTGGCAGGTGTACTTTGATTGGTCAAAGTACAGGCAATGTGCATAAAGTGCGCACACTTGATAACGAACGTCTGTGGTTGTGTCTTCTTAACCGTCGCCATTTTGTGTTGCCACTCCGGTCTCATAAGTCTTCAGTTAACCCTCCCAGACAAGATGAGTGCAAAATGAAAGAGCTATTCCATCGAGTACAAGAAAGGAATCGTGGAGGACCCCTGGAGAAAGAATATGATGGCTTTCTGCAAAGAGAAGAAATTAGATCTCTGAATGGTCCAAAAATGGCATACAGCGTACGATAACCTCAGTCAACAGGCCGACGAGGGAAATGCTAAGAAGTGCAAGTGTGGATCAGGTAAGCAACCATTATTTCCTGAGCTGGAAGACATAATTTGTGAATGGATTGCTAACAGGAGAGCAAAGGCTTTGGGTGTGCACATGGCTGATATTCAAACACTTGCCCTTGTAATGACACCATAGTTAAAAATATCCCCAGAAGAATTCAAAGCATCATAACATTGGCTGGATGGCTTCCTTCAGTGATATGAACTGTCTCTAAGAAGATTGTGTTCAAGTCCTTTGTTGATGGCATCGACTTTTCTAAATACCAACTTTCCAACATGATTGCTATGGATGAAACTGCAGCATTTATGGGCCAAGGATCTCAAACAACAATTGATCAGAGGGGTGCCTTGTCAATCTGCATTCCCTCCACTGGTTACAAGAATGCACGTGTTACCTGTATTTTGGCAATTCATATAGATGGAAAGAAACCCCCACCTCTAATCATTAGTAAGGGCAAGAAAGATAAGACTGAACATGTTTCAGGCATTTACATTCTTGAAACCGAAAAAGCCTGGTGCATACAAGCAGTTATAAGGAAGTGGGTCTATGTAATGCTGCCACTTGTTTTGCGAGGTGGTGAAAGAGGTCTGCTAGTCTGGGATTCAGCCAGCACTCACCACAGTAAAGACATGAAGAAACTCCATGCACGCCAAAGAATAGATCAAATAATGATTCCTGCAGGAATGACTGCCTATCTCCAGACTCTTGATATTGCAATAAACAAGCCATTCAAGGACCATTTGCACATGGAACTCAATGACTACATTGAAAATAGAATGGAGGGAAATCAGCATGGAAACTTTGTGAAGCCTAGCCTGCAAGAGGTCATGACTTGGGTGAAAAATTCATGGGATAAAATCACTACTGACAGCTGTGTTGCCAATGCACTATGAGCAGGCTACTTGGACAAGCAGTGCTCATTTAAGGAGAGCTCTATTGCTAAGCATGACAGATTGGGGCCAATGGTTCTACAGGAAATGGAGTCACAAGAAATTCAGGCTGGAATTCAGGGGTTGGAGACTTATGGCAATGTTCCAGAAGAAGATGACATGACTGTATTTGAATAACTTTTCCATTATTGGGGCAACAGAATTGATTGCTTCTGCTTTCAGTTTTATTCCCCTTCTCCAATATACATGTATTGAGATGTTTTCTGCACTTTCTGTTAAGCATGAAATATTGCACTGTGAAAGCCAAGGTGTAGATATTCTGAAGTTGAAATGTTTGTTGCTCTGTTTATGTAGAATTCTCACACAATTGTTAACGCGTTGCTTAGAACTGTTGTCCAATAACAGAAAAGTACCAAATAAATGTCAATTTCTGTACATGAATAAATGTTGATTTTTGTACATGAATAAATGAATAAATGTAGATTGTTGTACAGGGGGGTAAATAAGGCATCCCCTGATAATATGCCCTATTGCATATTTTGGTGGGCAAAAGAGTATAAGATCCAGTCTTATTTTCAGGGAAATATGATATCGCCCCATTAGCCTGACAAGTCTGATATGCAAAGTCTGATATGCAAAGCTATGGAACGCATCATCGTGGACCTAATATACAAGGATATAGGGAATCTCCAAACTCTGGATCCCACACAGTTTGGTTTTGTGAAGGCTAGATCATGCCTGCTCAACCTGGTTGACTTCTTTGACTCAGTCACCAGGCATCTATATTACATAATCAAACTTTTAAAAGTTCGAAACTGTAATAAGAAAAAATAAACCAAAGAAAAAACCTACCTGAATGGTTTACCCCCCCACCGCCCCACTGTTTAAATATACCAACTCCAAGATCGCACTACAGTGCAGAAAGGGGAAATCTTCCCATTCCGCACTGTACAGAGATCTCAGTTGAAATATTTGAACTTTTAAAAGTTAGATCATATGGTTGTCGACCATATGACGTTCGAACTTTTAAGAGTTCAACAACGTGATATAAACCTGTCACCAGAGCTGTGGATGATGGCAAGATGGTTCATACAGCCCACCTTGATCTGGCCAAGGCCTTTGATACTATTCCCCACTCAGGAATCAGAAAAACTCACTAAGCTAGGCATCAACCTCTATATCACTAGGTGGGTTTCAAACTGGCTCACACATAGAATCCACAGTGTGAAAGTAGCTGACTCCAAGTCAGACTGCCGACCAGTCACGAGTGGAGTCCCACAAGGTTTGGTCCTGGGTCGTCTCCTGTTTGGTATCTACTTCTCTGAAGTCCATGCCAACATGAAGGAACTCTGGCTGACAACGTTCACAGACGATTGCAAGTTGGGAGCTGCTATTAACTCCCCAAGTGATGCTGACATCCTACAGAAAAGCCTCACTGAGACCAACGACTGGTGTCAGAACCATGGCCTTAAGCTCAATGCCAAAAAATGTGTCATCATGCCCTTTGGGAAAAACCCGGTTCCCATGAATTGCCACATTGATGGTACTCCACTGAACACAGAAGACGTTATAAGAGATCTGGGAACACAGGTTGACAGCAACCTCTCTTTTGACCACCACATTCCCACTGTTGTCAGAAAGACCTTCTATGTGGCACATCTCATGACTAAGGGTTTTGCATCCAAGAAGAAAGAGGTCATTGTCTCCCTCTACTCTTCCCTCATTAGGCTGGTCATCAAGTACAATGCCCCATTTAGCATTTGGCATAAGGATCCTAGGCCTTAAATACTTGTCCCTATATGGACAGACTCAAAAAACTCCAACTATTCTCTGTCTCATATCGTCTACTTAGAGGCCATCCCTGCTTGACTTACATAGCTATGTCTGACCCAGCTCTGTTAGAAATGCTACATCTAAAGAAATCCCACTCCCTCCACACCACACACTTCAGAGACCTCAACCTCATTACCACAATCAACAGAACATGCTGGAGGGACAGGTTCATAAACCAGAGACTGCCCATGCCATGGAATAGACTTCTCATACATGTCAAACAGAGCACCTCACTAGACCTCTTCAAGAGAAATCTTGATGAGTGGATGAGAAATAGAAAATTCACTCTGAGGTCAGGGTAATCCTATGGGTTAGGCTTGTAAAGGCTCTAGGGCCATTAGCCTAGTACACACCTATGAACCTATAGTACCCCTACTCATACACATACACATAGTATCCAACACATAAATCAATATACACAGAGGTTCTCTCAAAACACTTACCAAAACATCAGAGACCTCCAAAACACAAGACTGCTACAACTAACACAGTCCCACAGAACCCAAAATACATAGCAACACCAGTGTCTCACCTACCAAGCCCTTAAGGCTTAACACTCACAAACCAAAGGCTTTTATCAGGGGAGACTCCATAGTAGGACACATGAATATCCCACTTACCATGTTAGATAAGGAGAAAGTCACAGTCGGTGCCAGGACTCATCGGATCACACATGCACTCAGGTCTCTCAGCAACAACTACCATCATGACTCATCAGTCATAGCTCATGTTGGAGTGAACAACCTGAGATGTACCTCACTGGACTATATGAAGAGAGGCATGATTGAGCTCTCTGAGTATGTGTCTTAGGCAGGTATGTCCCTAGCCTTGAGCAGCATATTACCCTCACCTGGAATGATAACACAGTATAAACAAAAAATGATTGATTTCAATAATTGGCTTAGTTTTTGATGATTTCAAGGGGATCCAGTTTCTGTCAGCCTAGAAGGATGTGGTCAACAAACCTCACTGCCTTGTCAGAGATGGTTTACACATGGCACCACTAGGCTTTTGGCTGCTGGCAGAGGCTCTTTCCTCAACATAGTGCCTTTTTTAGGCAAGGTCTCAAAAACAAAATTTCCAATGTGAAAATTTCCACAAAACAAAATAAGGGTTATGATGCTAAATTCTAGGAGCTTAAACCAAAAACTGCACACTCTGGAAACACTCCTATCACTGGAGGATATAGATGTCTGGGCAGTTACAGTAACCTGGTTCAATGCCTCAGAGAGTACCCCAGCCTTGCAAGACTACAATGTCTTTTCACACTTTCAGACCACAAAATGAATGTGTGAGAAACAAAGGAGATGGTGTTTCTACCTATATTACAGATACATGCACCTCCTGACTATTTAGACAGGACAACTCTATGGTGTAACTACACCAAGTTCAGATTACTGTGTGCTATATTAAATATTCACCTTTCAGTTTATGTCTCCCAAATCTCATATGCTTAGTTTTTGATGTATTTAACAACATATTATTCTCCTGTGCCCAGGAATAAATTTTGGCCTTTTCCAGATTTCTTGTGCTGCAAAGCTCAGAGATACAGCTGAGTGTAGAGTAGATTTTACAAGGAGCTTAGAGCTGCAGGGGAACAAAAGTTTAGTGCTGCTTATGCCGAGTATGGTTACATTGTTAATAGCACAACAGGTAGTGTACTTGCTTTTGATGCGGAAGGCAGTGGGTTCTACTCCCACAGTAGGTAGATCCATTGCTGATACTGTACTCTGTTGTAAAGGAGATGGATGTTGCAGTCCTCTTTGGCGAAGATACCTAGTAACTATGAACCTGTTATCAGTTTGCCATCCATTCCCTAATGCGATATTACTAGCTTATTTTTAATGCAACATAGGCAATTTATTTCTCAAGGGCAAAAGGCACTTTATTTGTAGATGAAACAATGACATATAAAGTTGTTTGCTAGCAGTAACCTCTTCATTAGTTAACAGACTTCTTTAATGTAGAATTATTTAGATGACCTTTACTTCTTCAGAGATCGTGCATATTTACTGATACTGGTGGCCTGTAGAAGTTTGAGTAGACTTTTATGATGGAAATGTTCTGAACTGGGCAGTTTTGTCATTATTGGTGCATGCATTTTGTTTCATTGTTTACTGGAAAAATGTTCAAAACAATAAATTCAAATGCCCTCTAACAACTGTAGTGTATTGTACAAGGAATATAATTTAATACAGTGGTGTATCAAAGAGCATGTATATGTTTCGTGTTCAAGGGGCCTATGATTTGAAAACAGCCCAAAATTAATCTTTATCTGCCACTGGCAAAATGTATTTTCTTTGAATGTGGGTTTCAATGCTGTTTCAATGAATGTGAGTTTCAAGGGCAGAGAAGTTTTAATACTGTCTATTTTCATTGTGAGACTGCATTGCTTTGTTTATCAGATATCTATTAGGGTTTATGCTGTAAAATATAAAATAAAACTTTCAAATGAAATCCATATCATCGCAGAAGTAAAGCAGTATGCACATTACAGTGTTTATGGCAAATGGGGCGAAATAACCAAGGAATGAGACACTGGAATGGCTGCAGGGGGGACGCTCCATTCGACCATGATTTTGTGAGGGTGGGAAGCGTAGCAAAACCCCGGCTGAACTATACCTCTCAACTGTCCAGAATTTTGCAGAATGAACAGATTTTTGCTTCTTATTTTTGGTTTGTTCCTCATAAAATTTGTGGTTTTCTGCCAAATCATTTAGGAATTAAGTCACTAAATAGTGACAGAAATTGAGTTTCAGACGTCATAACCTTCAGAAAAATGCATGCTAAAGCAGAAAGAAGGACAGGATTACAGTATTTTCAGAAGCTCATTACATTTGTTGGAGACTTGCAGTTATCTTTGCAGGCTTTATCCGTAAACTAAACAGAATGTCAATCTATCATGCGTGGCCATAACTTGTGCAGTAATCCTTTAAGCAATTTATCTTGAGCTTGTTTCTTGTTCGCTGTTCATTTTTTACTTTGATCATGTGTTCCCCATGAAACAAGTAGATAGTTGTTGTCAGGCAGCAGGTCTTTTTTGGATAAGAAACATTTTTACAAGTGGGGGTATCATAGAGATTGCTGCTTTCGGCATGTTACTTGGTACTTTAATAAAGCTGAATATAAATTATAATTAGAAATGCAGTGTAAGGAGAAGTGGTTTGAGCTGAGTGCTGCTTGTTTGTTTTGCACTTGATTTTGACTGGCATTCCAGTAATATATTTAAAAAGCAAATTATTTTTTCATGCTTCACAACCTTTGTGTTTCCATCTAGATATTAAGTAAATTGTCATGTAGCCAATGCACTGAAATATTTTTTTCTTCTACACTTCATTTTGTCTTGATTGGACTCTCGTAATGACGGTTTGGCACCCAGGGCAGCGTATTTAATTAAAGTTCCAGTTATTGTGGTTCTGAGCAGAGCTCCACTACTTTCTAATTGGTCACACCCCTTCCCATTGCCCCCCCCCATTCAGCTGTCTCCTGCAGCCCCCCTTTAATTTGAAGTCACCAGCCGCCACTGCTGACAGAACTGGTTTCCAGTCATTGTTCTTTAACCATGTTTCACAAACTATAACAATATCAATCTTGCGGGAACGTAGCAAATTTTCTAATAAAAAAACTTTATTATTAATGCTACTAGCATTAACAACCATCAGAGATGCATCAAATGTTGCTATCTGTGAACTGTTACATTTTTGACCTGGCAAAAATCCTTGCTAGTGTTTGCCAAATATTGCAAAATATCGGCTGCAAAAATTCTCTTCCCTGATCTAGACAAATGCACACCATCCTGTCTGAACACGTTTGCCCAAAAAAAGGCTTGGATGCTCTACACATTTCCATTTTTTAAAACAGGACATTTTTTCCATGTAGGTGTTTATCCAAAAAAACTTTCATTCACCGTGACCTGGTATGGTATTTAAGCAGCCAAAAAGGTAGGACCCAAGCATAAGAACTAGTGACTAGCAGTATCACAAACACTGATTCCACAGAGATAGCAAACCTGCTGGTAGATAGATTTGGTGAAAATTTCACTCCCTTATCCCCTCCAAACTTCTCACAAACCTTGCCCCCAACCCCCCCCCCAGCCCTACATATCTGAAGAGCAGGTCATTAAAGCCTTGTCTAAGGCAAAAACACAGCCTCTATGGGATCAAACAGCATCCTAGGCTGTCTTCTAAGCAAACTAAAACATGAACTAGCATATATTAAATACCTTATTCAATCACAGCCTAACCACAGGCTATATTCCTGTGGAATGGAGAACAGTACCAGTTATTCCCTTCCACAAAGGTGGCATACATCTGACCAGCCTCATCTGTAAGGCCATGCAATGTATCATCATGGCTCTTATAAATAAAGACATAGCCAACGTCCAAACCCTGGATCTGACCCAGCTTGCCTTATTCAAGGGCAGATCCTGCCTGTTAAACCTGGTGAATTTCTTTGCAATGTGACCAGGGCCATTGATGAGGACAAATCTGTGCACACAGCATACCTCAACTTGGCCAAGCATTATGCTAGGCTACTAGTCCGGAGGTGTGCATATTTTTTATGACTATGGAGACACCACCGACTTTGGAGCTTCGGTCCATGTTTCGGGTGTGGAATGAGTTATAGCCTGATAGCACAGGGGTGCTTTCTACTGCTTTAAATCAGGTCTCTGTTACAGCACAAATGTCAATGTTCTCCATTTTGAGGAGTGCTTTGAGAGAGTGCATATTGAGATTTAGACTTCTAGTGTTGAACAGCATGACCCTCAGATTGCATTTATTTATAGCTGCTATGGTAGTAATTTGGTCTTTGGAACACCACCTAAAAAAGGCACTATGGGGTGGCAAGAGCCTTAGCCAGTACCCGGAAACCCAGGGGTGACAGATGCAGGCCATCTCTGGCAAAGCATTGAGGTCTGTCAATCCTGTCATCCCAAGCAGACAGGTACTAGATCCCCTTAGAATGATGCCAAAAACTTAGCCAGTTGTTGAAGTCAATCATTTTTTGTTTGTACTGTGGTATCATTCTGGGTGATGGTAGGATACTACTCAGGGCTAGTGTCATACCTGCCTGGGCCACATACTCCGAGAGCTCCACCATTTCTCTTTTCATGTAGACCAGGGAGGTGCATCTCTGGTCATTCACACCCACATGGACAATTTAATATTATGCATCACTATGCTTTCATGTGCAATGTTTTCTTATGAACCCGTAGCACTGACATTTACACAGCCAGGGTTTCAATGTTTTTTCAATTATAAATTGATGCACTAATGGATGAATGCTGCACCAGTTGAACAGAATGAATTCTGTGAACTGAAACACTTGCGTGATAGCCAAAGTTTTTCTTCATGTTATTGCTACCTCACTTAGTTACATGACTACAGTTTAACATAGGTTCATATGTGATTCCTAGGGTAAAAACCCTACCATGCCTTTTTAATCTTAAAATATATACACAAGCAATGGAAAGAACCAGGCAGAATCCAGGCAAGAAGCAAAAGCACAAGAGTCAGTAATGCTGTATAAAAGCACAAGAGTCAGTAATGCTGTATAAAAGCACAAGAGTCAGTAATGCTGTATAAAAGCACAAGAGTCAGTAATGCTGTATAAAAGCACAAGAGTCAGTAATGCTGTATAAAAGCACAAGAGTCAGTAATGCTGTATAAAAGCACAAGAGTCAGTAATGCTGTATAAAAGCACAAAAGTCAGTAATGCTGTATAAAATCATTCATCTTTCATCATGGCAAGGAATCCAAAAACCAAGCAAGAAGTCTTCAAGTATTCCACAGGTTTAATAAAAAATCGGTAAGCGCTTTTGCAGTTGAGCTTCTTCAGACTAAGTACAAACTAAAAGGGTTCACACTATATATACACATATTATCAAGACTTCATCCAATCAAGAACTGTTCAAGGTAATTAAGAAATTAGCAAGTAGCAGGCACTTAATTAAATCATTCATCTAAAACAAATGAATGCTCATTCATTCAAATAGCAAAGCAGGCAAATAGGCAATACTGAAAGACGCATGCAAAAATAGCTAAACTAAAACCTATCTAATGACAAGAAACAAAAATAAAAATAAAAAAATATATATATGGTAAATGATGTACTGCATCATATTCTACATTGTAAATAAATGATTACATAATACTATGCTTTTAAATGAACTACATTTAACAAGAATGTATAAACATATAAATATATATATGTGCAAAAATGGATATACAAAATCCTGTATCATATAGTCACAAAAATCATTTATGTAACCTTCTTTTCTTTAATAGAGATTTAATAGAGGCCCTCTCATTAAGGCCTTTTCCTCTGTCAGCACGAAGTATAACAATCCAACAGGTTTCTCTATGCTCAGTATGTGTCAGAACACATATATATATTTTTATTTTTATTTTTTGTTTCTTGTCATTAGATAGGTTTTAGTTTAGCTATTTTTGCATGCGTCTTTCAGTATTGCCTATTTGCCTGCTTTGCTATTTGAATGAATGAGCATTCATTTGTTTTAGATGAATGATTTAATTAAGTGCCTGCTACTTGCTAATTTCTTAATTACCTTGAACAGTTCTTGATTGGATGAAGTCTTGATAATATGTGTATATATAGTGTGAACCCTTTTAGTTTGTACTTGGTCTGAAGAAGCTCAACTGCAAAAGCGCTTACCGATTTTTTATTAAACCTGTGGATTGTTTTTATTACTTGAAGACTTCTCGCTTGGTTTTTGGATTCCTTGCCATGATGAAAGATGAATGATTTTATACAGCATTACTGACTCTTGTGCTTTTATACAGCATTACTGACTCTTGTGCTTTTATACAGCATTACTGACTCTTGTGCTTTCATACAGCATTACTGACTCTTGTGCTTTTGCTTCTTGCCTGGATTCTGCCTGGTTCTTTCCGTTGCGTGTGTATATATTTTATTTTTGCCAGTTATTCTTTAGCAATGGAAAATTTACCTCTTGGGCTGCTGGTTATAGTTATTACACTCCTTTTTAATCTTAGCCATGTATCCCAAACTGCATTGCACAGATTGTGTTAATGTCTACAGTAGAGGTTGAGCATGTAAATACATTGGCAAGATTGTGGGTTACTTAACTGTTTCAAATATATTTTTGTCAAGATTTCAGTTTCAGACTCAGGGAAAAAACTACTTTACATGGATGGTGAGCCTATTCCCTAGTCTGTGGATCATTTTGGAACACAGACCTGCCTTCTGGCAAGCTCTGTTTATCTCAAAAGCCAAATTTCAGCTTCCATGATCTGGTGGTTGTTTTGTGTATTTGCTAAAGGTACATCAGAGATGGGTTATCAAAGCCCTCTAAGCTAGGAAAAGGTCCCCTCTCAGAAGGATATTTGAGATTCAGTACAGAGATAGATCCTTTAGCCGATCAGCATAGGATTGGGTATTCTATTCATGCCCTGAATTATCCTGGTTAGAAACCTTGTGATTCTAACAGTTCAAATGTCTGATTAGATACATGTCAAAGGCAGCCATGTATGAAATGATAGGTCAAATAAGGGTCTAAATAGTATGGTACTGTAACTTCCTTGGAAATGGATGATATACCATTCCTTATAAATGTTGGCACATAGAATCATTTTCTTATTTTCTTATTTACGTGTAATACAAATGTCACATATTTTTCCCAGAACACTGACTACAAGGTCATTTTTAGGGTCACAATTTCAATGGATTTCTTCACTTTGGTTGACTGTTTCAAAAAGTGCATTATGAGTTTGCTTTTGCAGTGTATTTTACACTACGGCTTCATCACCAGTCATTTAGCTCTGTTAACCCATTTGCCAGATGTTGGTAAGTTGGGTGGCAATCAAAAGTAGCTTCCAATTTGCATTTATCTGCAAAGCTGGTGAGCCAGAGGCCTTCAGCATTAGCCTTGACCTCATAGAAGTGGTTGACAAACTGGAGCAGACTGAGCACAGAGCCATGGGGTACTGTGATGATGACTGCTGTCTTGGTAGAGGTAGCCTTACCGATCAAGAATTAATGGTTCCTGTGTGTGAGCCAGTCAGCAGTCCAGTGATTCACACGAGGAATTATACCAAGCTCAGACAACTGGTCAGTGCCTGCACAGGGTATTGTATTGAATGACTTAGCCAGCTCAACATACTTAGTGTGCACTGTTTTACTGACATCCATTGCCTTGGTGACCATCTCCGGGAGTTATAACAGGTTAACCAACCATGACCATCCATTAACAAGGGCATATGAGGATGTGTTGATGGTCTGTACGTAGCCAATAAACTTCTTTATCCTTTCAAGATAATTTGTTCTATTGCTTGGCCTATTATGTTCAGTGAATGATGGGTCAGTAGTTCTCTGGTTCAGTTGACAGTCCTTGTGTAGGGGGGGTGAAGTCAATTGTGCATCCTTCATTGACTTGGAATGTAGCCTGTTTTTAGGCTGCATTTGAAGAGTGCCTCAACTGTTGCTGTTTGGCCATATTTTAAACTGTTCAGGAGGTAACCAGTGATGTCAGGACACATGGTTGCAGTGCCCTTGGCTTTAGCAAGGTCTGGCATCTCATGGACACCACGGATGGACAGGTGTGATAATTTTTAAGGTGCTTTCAACCGGAAGAGTGGTGGCTGGTGTTGAAGTTAGCTGTTATTTCTTAGTCTACAGATTTACTATATCCTCTCATTGGAGAAGGTGGTATCATTTGAAACCTTTTCACTGTCCTGCTGTGTTATCTCACAGTTCCTGGACATAACTGAAGAATGCCTTCTGATTGTCCTTAGCCTTTAAGTACATCCTGACTGAACAGTTGGATTGGTTGGACTTACTTAGACTGCTTAGTTGCTTGCTTAGTTGTATAATAGAGCACTTTTCTTTGGTGGGGTTACTCTTCTTGACTTTGGACATGAGATTTCTTATTGTATTATATACAATGTTTAGTGAGGATTCCACCAGTGCATTCTGTTTTCCTCTTTGTTTTTGATTTGTTTCTATGACAGCCTCTATGCAGCCATTCACAGGTCTGTATGGGTTCTATGTGATTAATTCAACAAAAATTGTGGTGGTCTCAAGCTTGGATGAGACCCTTGTATTTGGGTAAACTGTCACTTAATTAGATATAGTTTGCCTTTGAATGTTTACTGTTACTGGTTGTATTATATTTTCTGATTTGATTTCAAATGCGACAGTTCTGTGATCTGACCACACTAGTGAGGTTGTAAAGAGAAACTAGAAACTGCCAAAGGTGCACCAGACAGAACAAAATTAAATAGGCATAGATAAAACTTCCTGGTGAACCACCACAGCTAAAAACTTTGCTTATTTAAAAATAGAGACAAAACATAAAAGACTTCCAATGAAAGAGAGCTCTAAATGATTAGCACTTTCAGCTATTCAGCCTTCTTCAGATCATATACTCCATAGCTCTCCAACTGAAGTTAAATGCAATGGTAACCTCTATTTCTCAAATGTTTACAGAGGGTGATTTTGAAAAGGAGCAGGTCTTTTATGTTTTGTCTCTATTTTTAAATAAACAAAGTTTTTAGCTGTGGTGGTTCATCAGGAAGTTTTATCTACACTGATGAGGTTGTGGTACAAACAGCTTTCATAACCCTTTTAGAGAAATTTCCTGTCTTACAACACAGAGTTTGCCACTCACAAACCAAAATGGTTGGCAATGAAGTCTAAATTTATTCTTGTTGAAGCTTATGATGGCAGTAATAGTATGCTTCTGAGCTTTAATAAGGTTACTAAGGCTGATAAATCTGTATTGCAGTGTATTTGTTGAGGCTGCCCATGTGGAAGGGCATTATCAGCCCTGTCTAGCACTCTTCAGAGACCAAACCAGTAACTCAACAAATCTTAAATAGTTTATGGAGTGTGCTTACACTTTTAAGAAACATGTTATACTATTCACAAGGCTATGAGCAATGGCACTTGCTTCAGAAAAACTAGGCACTGTTAATAAGAAGTTCCGTCCTGTACAGAGTATGGTTTTTCAGTGTCTAACAGCTAAATAAGGAGTTTTACTAATTTCTGGCTTTGAAGGCCAAATAAAAAAGGTTATGGGCTCTATTAGTGGCCTAGAATGCATTCTTAATTGTTTGCAGTGCTTTGGCTAGCCATCTTAATTATTTTTTTTAATCTAGCAATTAATATTCGGAGTATCTTTCCCTAATGGAAAAATTAACTAATGGCAGTATACACTGTGATGGTTTGTGAATTTTATGTGATACTTAGTTACAGTAGGGACTGCTGGCTGTAGTAATTTTCTAAATTACTGGAGAATTGAGTAGTGTGCTAAGTTGCTCATTATTTTATGGTCAGACTTGACTGCAGTAGTGGATCCATGGGAAGTATTGCCCCTTCACCAGAGAGTGGCAAGGAGCTATGGCATCATCACTTATCTCCCATCATCATCACATCTGCAACACCCATGCCACTAACTGAACCTGGATTGACTGCACAGTACACAATGCTTTATCCATATTTGACATAGTGATGACTGCTAATTTATGGTAGTGGTATGACTTGAAATGCATTACTTCCAAGAATATTTCTCAACTTAACCGAAGTTTGCAGAATGTAGCGAATATTACCTAATTGTTTTGATCTGTCTGTAATAAAATGTCTGAATACTTTGCAATAACTTTGCTTACACTTTCAGTTTGTGCTTTTCCAACTGCATTCTTAGCTCTTCTATTAGCCAGTCAATCTTTCTTATGTGCTTTTGATCCATCTGTGCTGTCACCTTCTTCCATGCACTCCTTTAGTCTTGATGCCTTCCTCTGCTTTGGCATTCCACCACCAGCTTTCCACATGTACTTTATTTCCATACCGGCATCAGACACATATCTGTTCTATAGCCTGCATCACATACTGTTTAGAGGCACACACATTAATTTTCTATTCCACTTACACTTTCTTTCTTCCTTGTGATGTTAGAGCATTATTTCCACTACCTCTTCTGTTTTCCCTCTGGTCACCTGCCATTGTCTTCACCTTAGAATCTGTTGCCCTTAGGGACTTCTTTGAGCATTGCTTGAAGTTGCTTGTGGCATCTAGTGGTTCATGTTGTGGCTGGACTGTTTTACTAGGAATGACTTTGCAATTACTTATGTAATCCACTGCTGTTTTCTTACTAGGATGAAATCAGAGTTGCCTGTTGCCATGTCCTGTATGTGATCCTGTGTCTGTATCTTTGGACAAACAGTGTGTTTTCCACCATCAATCAATTTTTCAGACAGATTCTTAGAATGGCCTTACCTTCTTTAATTTTGGTGCCCCACCAAAGTGAACTGAGGCAGTCCATATAGCATGATCAGTCTGTTATAGTATGTGCATTGCAGTGCCCCATTTTGACACACCTGTTTTTCCTCTTTTCTTATCACAACCCTGATGTGGGACATAGGTTCAGATCATGACTTCTGCCATATCCTTACACTGGGATCTGATTGCCACGAGTCTGTGACTAATTGTGATGACATCCCTCATTGTGTGTTTCTCATGCCTCCCACTCAACAGACTTTTCTCACCTTTTCTAGTTGGCCAGTCCATAGTCCATAGCAGCTGCTGCTTTGACTTACATGAATGTATGATTATCGTGTAAGTGCTATGCGGTGCACTTTTCTGCCATGACCCGGAACACTATGTCAAAACTGGTTAGAGATATACAATAATATTGTATCAAAACATCAGTATCATGAAAAATTTCAAGCCATTAATTTTTAATAGTGTGTACACCAGTGCAGTGAAGAATTAGTCACATAAGAGGAATCAAGTGTATACCATTACTAAAATGACTTTTCAACATTTTGAAGTACAATTCACTTTAAAGCAGCATGAGGGAGTATATTATCAACTAGAAACAAGTATGTTATTTATGGGATGGCATAATTTTGGGAAAAAGGGAGTAGTGGGCGGACGCTGTTCAGCACAGGAGTTTTGTATTATGACTCACAACAGTATAATTGAATTGAGAAGCAGTTTAGACATAAGTAAAGTGTTCTGCAGACTTCAAGTATGCTTGCTATCGATTGTGTTACCACAATACGTGTTGGCTTCAGTGCAAGAGTGCATACCTGAGATGATGGTAGAAGTGTTCCCTCAGTACAAAGTACTGCTGTAAGTAGCAGAACTGATACAACTGAATGCAGTCAATGTTGGATGGATAATCTGAGTGGGTTCTCATTGCTTGGTATTGTGCAATTATAGTGTCACATCTTTGCATTGACCCACAGCATACATACTCAGAGAATGGCAAGTCAAGGGAAGTTCCATTCCATTGTGCCCTACAGTTTTGAACCTGTTTACAAGAAAGGAGGGTGCCCACTGAAGCACTCACAAAGAAGTAGCAGCAGTAGTGAGGATGAAGAATGCTCAGACACAAGTAATGGAGAAACTGAATCATGCTCTTGCCAGCGGTGCAGATGAATGATTTCAAGACTGGAATGCTACTGCTGTGGTTCATCACCATGTGCACCTGTCAGAATGAATGAACTTGATCCGGCACCAAGGTGTATCACAGTACATTCACTCTTTTGACAGCACTTGCCTGATACCACATTTTCTACACATACTTATGCGTGAGATGTACATGTTTAGAGGGCATTTTTGACAAACAAGCAAATGCTATTTTCTTTCATGCATTGCAATTGGTACTGTTACATGCAAGTCAGTGGTACAGCTGTTGTGGTTTATTATGGGTCATTACATTGTCCAGGTTTGATAAAATGTATGTTGTTGCAGCTGCACTTGGGAGAATAGTCAGGCCAGGGCAGATAAGACTTTTTCGAGGACACAGTATGTATTTCTTCATAATGCAGATGTACAGCTAGTATAGTTAGGCATACTTCATGTTGTTATAGGAGAATTGTTCTTTTCTCTGTGTTGTATCCTGTGATTTAATTAATCGCTGAGTTGCGATGATTTCTGACAGCATATTTTTCATTCTGTATGGTACTTACAGGTTTGTTGCTTATCGGGCATATGTGTTGTGGATGTACGATAATCAAAAACTCAGATATGGACATCGTGTAGTCATACCCTCCTGTGTGGTGAACCAAATCTGGCAGAGATTTCCATCTGATGACAGGGACCATAATGGCTTTAAGCCATTTGACAGTTTCTGGATGTTTCCCCTAGTAAATCTTAAAACAGTTGTACATTGTCAGCTATCTTGACATGAAGTCATCAATGGATAAATCCAGTTACAAGCAGAGTGTTATATTCAGTAACTGTTGTATTTTATAGGACTTTGCTCCAGTACTTGTATGCAGTGTGCTGTACGTGAGTCAAGTTGTTTTTTAATTGTAAGTACTCTTTTCTGAAATGCTTAGTTTTGTCTTGTCAGTACAGCTACTGTAGTATTTGTTCATAGGTTCATAGGTAGGTACTAGACTATTGGCCCTAGGGCCTATATAAGCCTAACCAAAAGGTACCCTGGCTTTCGCCACCCAAGAAAATAATTTTCCTGTGCCACTGTCGAGCAGAGCCACAGAAGTGATCCCCAGGGTGAATTTCCCATCTCCCATCTAATCATCAAGATTTTTCTTGAAGAGTGCTAATGAGGAGCTTTGTTTGATATAGATAGGTAGTTTGTTCCAGAGTATGGGAAGTCTCTAGGACAGGAATCTATCCCTCCAGCATGTTCTGTTTATTGTGGTGACAAGGTTTATGTCCCTAGAGCTTGTAGCTCAGAAGGATTGGGATTTCTTTAAGTGGAGCATGTCCAAAAGCTCTGGGTTTGACATAGTTTTGTGTGTTAGGCAGAGATTGCCTCTGAGTAGGCAATATGTGACTGAGTAAAGCTGCAGTTTTTTTGAGACGGTCTGCACAGGACATCTGTTTGAGGCTGGTAATCCTCTTTGTGAGGTATTTCTGCAGCCTTTCCATTTGTTGTAGATGTCTTGTGAGGTACATACCAAAAGGAGCATTGTACTCTATAATGGGTCTAATGAGTGACGAGTACAGGGGAACAATGACCTCTTTTTTCTTGGATGAGAAACCTTTTGTGATGAGGTGTGCCACATAGAAGAATTTCCTGACTACTGTGGCAATGTGATTATCAAAGGAGAGACTACTGTCCACCTGTGTCCCAAGGTCTCTTATCACACTTTCGGTGTTAAGCAGACTACCACCTATGTGGTAGTTCATGGGTACAGAGTTTTTTACCAAAAGGGATGACAATGTACTTTTTGGCATTGAGCTTGAGGCCATGGCTTTGACACCATGCATCTGTCTCAGCGAGGTCCTTTTGTAGGATGTCCACATCTTTTGGAGTTTTGATTATGGCTCCTAGTTTGCAGTCATCTGCAAACTTCATTAGCCAAAGACCTTCTGTGTTAGCCTGTACTTCAGAGAAGTAGATACTGAACCCTGTGGTACTCCACTTGTCACTGGTCTGAAGTCGGATTTGGAGTCTACTACTTTCACAGTGTGGGTTCTGTCAGTGAGCCAGTTGGCAACCCATCTTGTGACATAGGGATTTATACCTAGTTTAGTGAGTTTATCACATACATTGCAGTTGTTATTGACAGCATCACTCTGCTCACTCTGGTTGTGTGAGGCAGGTGACCAAAATGATAAAGCACTTATTATTACATTGGTAATTGTCATGTCATATTCAAAGCAATGTCGAAGTGATACTCTGGCCTTTTTGTCCTATCTCCATACAGCTCCTGGATGAGTTGCTGTTGACATAGCCAAGTACATCTGACACAGTAATGCAACAAAGGGATGATAACCTTGCTCAGGTAAGCCAATTAGTGCAATAAAGCTTGGATATAGATTGTCTGGGTGGATGGTCATGTGTACTCAAGTAAGTGAGCTATCACTATGTGTAATTGTAACTGTTTACTAATGTTGATGTGAAGCATTTTGAAAAAAAATTAATTTTCTTAACTAAATGTGGTCTACATCAGCACAATGGTTACTTTAAGTCATCTTTTCACACAGCAAACTGATTGCTATGGAATACGCACGAGAACCATAAAAATAATAATAATAATAACCATAGTACCAAGATAGTGAGTTATTTAGCCTGCGTCTTTATTACTTATTATTACTTGTGTACCTTTTGTTAGCAAAAGTTGGACATTGCTTTTTGAGAGGCTACTGTCACAGGAAGCATGTACATGGCCATAAGGCCTTGCATGAGTTGAACAGTATGCTTATGCAACTTATGTGGAGAAATGAAAATCTCTACAGCTACTTGCAATACTACCATATTTCTTCGTAAATAAGACCTAGCCAAAGCATAAAGCCTAGCATGGTTTTCCAGGCTGGTCATGATATAAGCCCTACCCCAAAAATAAGCTCCAGTTAAGATTGTCAACAACACATGATGGACGTGTTGAATTATAAAATAATATTATTGACAACCGTTGACTGAGGTTATCGTACTCTGCTTGCCATATTCAGATCATTCTGGCACCCAACTTCTTCCCTTTGCAGAAAGTCATAAGATTCTTTCCCTGGGAGTCTTCCACAATTCTTACTGTAATCCTAATCATTACTCACACTTGACGGTTGAGATCCTTGGCCCATAAACACTGGCATGTGTACTTTGATTGGTCAAAGTACAGACAATGTACATAAAGTACTCGCACTTGATAACAAGCGTCTGTGGTTGTGTCTTCTTAACTGTCACCATTTTGTGTTGCCAGTCCGGTCTCGTAAGTCTTCAATTCCCCCCCCCCCCCAGACAAGATGAGTGCAAAAAGAAAGAGCTATTCTGTCGAGTACAAGAAAGGAATCATGGAGAACTCCCGGGAAAAAATCTGATGGCTTTCTGCAAAGAGAAGAAGTTAGATCTCCGAATGGTCCGAAAATGGTGTGCAGCATATGATAACCTAAGTCAACAGGCCAACGAGGGAAATGCTAAGAAGTGCAAGTGTGGATCAGGTCGGCAACCATTATTTTGTGAGCTGGAAGATATCATCTGTAATGGATTGCTAACAGGAGAGCAAAGGCTTTGGTTGTGCACAGGGCTGATATTCAGGCATTTGCCCTTGCAATGGCACCACAGTTAGAAATATCCCCAGAAGAATTTAAAGCATCACAACATTGGCTGGATGGCTTCCTTCAGTGATATGAACTGTCTCTAAGAAGATTTTTATTTTATTTTATTTATTTAACATTTGTTGACCGGGAAAGTCTGACTAGGTTCCACAGATCCTGTTTTCAGTGGAGGCCAGGGGAGAAATGCTCCAGAAGCATGTCTTTAGAATGTGGGAGGAAACGTACCCAGAGGAAACCCATGCGAATGCAGGGAGAACATGCAAACTCCACACAGAAGGAACCCCGGCCGAGAATCGAACCGGAGAACCTCTTGCTGTGAGGCGACAGCATTAACCGCTGCACCACTGTGCTGCCCAAGATCAACAACACTGTTCAAGCTGGAAGATACTGAAGTTATTAAACGTGCACTTGCATTCAAGTCCTTTGTTGATGGCATCAACTTTTCTAAATACCAACTCTCCAGCATGATTGCTACGGATGAAACTGCAGTGTTTATGGGCCAAGTATCTCAAATAATAATTGATCAGAGGGGTGCCTCGTCAATCTACATTGGTCTATATTAGAACACCAAACATTCAAAATGTCGAGTGTTCTAATATCAAACCCTAGCAATCAAGAATACAAAACATCAAACATTCGGAACAGCGAATTTTTTCCTAGAGAAACAAATTGCTGTTCCAAAACACATACACACAGCACAAGCACACCAAACAAACAGCAGTCCACACACATACACCTAAACTCTTACACCAAACCCTACACTAAACTATACATACACCACTAACTATCCACTTACCTTAACTCAAACTCTAACCCTAGCTCATCTAACCTGCCCTAACCCACACGTCCACATAATCGCACACTTACCTGACCCGCGCCCTAACCCTAACTCACCTAACCCGCCCTAACCCACACATCCACACAATTGCATACTTACCTGAACCCGACCTGTAACTCTCCACTAGAGCGCTGAAAATACCGAAGCAACAGAAACGGATAACCAAATTCTTTCCCTAGGAAAGAATTTGGTTTCCTGTTTCTGTGATATTTTCAGAGTTCGCTGAAAAGGGGGTCGATATTAGAACACTCGACATTTCAAATGTTCGGTGTTCTAATATAGACCCAATCTACATTCCCTCCACTGGTTACGAGAGTGCACATGTTACCTGTATTTTGGCAAGTCATCTAGATGGAAAGAAAACCCCACTTATAACCATTAGTAAGGGCAAGAAAGATAAAATTTAATGTGTTTCAGGCATTTACATTCTTGAAACTGAAAAAGCCTGGTGCACAAAAGCAGTTATAAGGCAGTGGGTTGATGTAATGCTGCCACTTGTTTGGCGAGGTGGTGAAAGATGTCTGCTAGTCTGGGATTCAGTCAGCACTCACAGCACTAAAGATATGAAGAAATTCCTTGCATGGAGAAGAATAGATCATAGATCAAATAATGATTCCCACAGGAATGACTGCCTATCTCTAGACTCTTGATATTGCAATAAACAAGCCATTCAAGGACCATTTGCAAATGGAACTCAATGACTACATTGAATATAGAATGGAGAGAAATCAGCATGGAAACTTTGTGAAGCCTAGCCTGCAAGAGGTCATGACTTGGGTGAAAATTCATGGGATAAAAATCACTGACAGCTGTGTTGCCAATGCACTGCAATCAGGCTACTTGGACAAGCAGTGCTCATTTAAGGAGAGCTCTATTGCTAGGCATGACAGATTGGGGCCAATGGTTCTACAGGAAACGGAGTTGCAAGAAATTCAGGCCAGAATTCACGGGTTGGAGACTTATAACAATGTTCCAGAAGAAGATGACATGACTGTATTTGAATAACTTTTCCATTACTGGGGCAACAGAATGGATTGCTTCTGCTTTCAGTTTTATTCCCCTTCTCCAATACACATGTACTGAGATTTTTCTTCACTTTCTGTTAAGCATGAAATATTGCACTGTGAAAGCCAAGGTGTAGATATTCTGAAGTTGAAATGTTTGTTGCACTGTTTATGTAGAATTCTCACACAACTGTTAACACATTGCTTAGAACTGTTGTCCAATAACAGAAACGTACCAAATAAATGTCAATTTGTGTACATGAATAAATGTCGATTTTTGTACATAAATTAATGTTGATTTGTGTATATGAATAAATGTTGATTTTTGTACATGAATAAATGAATAAATGTAGTGGGTAAATAAGGCATTCCCTGATAATAAGCCCTAATGTGTATTTCAGTGGGGGAAAAGTATAAGACCCAATCTTATTTTCGGGGAAATATGGTAGCTGCAGCAAGCTATACCTGTGAAATGAAATGACTGTTACGTGGATGATAATCAAGTGATGGTTCAGCAGGGAAAATCAGATGTTGGTGATAAATGTCAAACTTTAGTCAAGCCCAGTGGTGGCATGTGATATCAGACTGCTGCCCCCCAGCTGTGAACCACAATGGTACAATCTTACAAATCCTCCTAACCTGCACAAAGTGTGGCTTTTATCATTTTTGCAGGTACTGTGTGTGAAATGCCCCAGTTGATTTATACTGGTGGGTAGACAGAACTCAGGATACCTGGTGGTTACAGAACACCTCAGGTTTGAGCCCTGTACCTTGGATGCAGGTAAGAAGATCCTGAATTCCCTACCCACCACCATTTGTGAAACTTTTGCAGATTTTTGCCTCATATTTTGTTCTGTTCTGTTCCTCATAAAATCTGAGGTTTCTGAATTTTAATTCCTTAAATAGTTGATGGTGTAGTGGTGCGGTGAGAGCATTGTTGCCTCACAGCTAGAGGTTCTCTGGTTTGATTCTTGGCTGGGGTGCCTTCTGTGTGGAGTCTGCATATCCTCCCTGTGTTTGTGTGGGTTTGCTCTGGTGTCCTCCCATGTTACAAAGACATGTGTCTGCAGTATTTCTCCCTGGGCCTCTGCTGAAAATTGGCTTTTTTTTTTCCAAGTCAGACTTTCCTGGTTAACAAATGTTAAATAAATAAAATTGGCAGGCGTTTGAATTTCAGACTTCATATTCTTCAGAAAGTACATAGTAACACAAAACCTTTTATTCTAGCAATTTTCTAAGTTTATAAGGTGAATATTTGAAATTTATCCCTATTTTTGGCACTGTATTCCCCCATTATTAGCTTTGTCCAGATGTTTTGTGCTAAGAGGTTGACAGCTATGGTGAGAACTGAATTCACTAAATGGTAGCCATTTAAGTTTCAGTCTTCCTCTCTTTCACAAAACAGCTGATATGGCATAGTGGTATGCTGCTCTGAATGTTTTGCACAGGGTCCTGGGTTCAAGACTTAGCAATGAAATGTATGGTGGTAACACATCATTTTATTCTAGCAACTTTCCAAGATTATACAAGCAATGTTTAAAATATGTTCATGGTTTTTGGGCTTTTGTCCCCCCACCAAAAAATTTTGGCTTTTTCCAGATTTCTTGTGCTGAGTAGATTTTACAAGGAGCTGAGAGCTGCAGGGGAAGATAATTTTAGTGCTGCTTATGCTGAATCTACTTGTATTGTTAATGGCACAACAGGTAGTGTACTTGCTTTTGATGCAGAAGGCTGTGGGTTCTACTCCCACAGGGGGTGGATGCTGCGGTACTACGAATGTCCTCTTTGGCAAAGATACCTAGTAAATATGAACCTGTTATCAGTTTGCCATCCATTCCCTATTGCAATATTACTAGCTTATTATTTTTTTAATGTAACACAGGCAATGTATTCCTCAAGGGAAACAGGCATTTATTTGTAGATTAAATAATGAAATATAAAGTTGTTTGCTAGCAGCAACCTCTTCATTAGTTACAGATCTCTTTAATGTGGAATTATTTAGATGAAATCCACAATACGGTCAACTCCTCCACAAAAATTCGTACAGAAATTGTGTGGTGTATCATTTCGTACAGAAATTGTGTGGTGTATCAAGCTTCTCAACTTCTTTTTCGACTCTTTTTTGGATTTGATAAAAATAAAGTCAGTAACCGCTGAGCAAAGCAATGAAGGGTTCTAATAAATCCAAGCTCAAAGACGTTCCAAGCCCAATGACTGATAATGACTGATAATCCAAAAATAAGCAGAACGTAATAAAAAACAGGTTTATTTTAGTATAAACAGGTAAGCGCTTTCGCAATAGCTTCTTCAGACCTTGTAACAAAAGACATTGAAAGCTGCTAATTTAAATATACAAAAAGGCGCCAAAATCACAGAAACTTTTTAAAGATACAAGACTTGTTTTAAGAATCCATTAAAATAACATAATATTCATAGTGCCTACAAATAAAATATTGTATTAGAACCATATAAGTCTTCATAATGCTGTGCAATCATTAAAAACATATAAAAATAGATATAAAAAGAAAAATAAAATGAATATAGAGCAGTACTAACCCTATGCTAACATCTCCTGTTCCCTAATCATGAGCTGAGCATTTACTCCGCTGAGCTTATTGTTTGGTCTTTTTTGGATTTATTAATTATTTAGATGACTTTTACTTCTGCAGAGCTTGCGCATATTTACTGATACTTGTGGAATGTAGAAGTTTGAGTAGACTTTTATGATGGAAATGTTCTCAACTGGGCAGTTTTGTCATTATTGGTGCATGCATTTTGTTTCATTGTTTACTGGAAAATTTTTCAAAACAATAAATTAAAAACACCCTCTAACAACTGTACTGTATTATACAAGGAATATAATTTAATACAATCAGGAAAGTGTATCACACAACACATGTATGTTTTGTGTGCAAGGGGCCTATCATTTGAAAACAGCCCAAAGTTAATCTTTATAATAGCCAAATGTATTTTCTTTGAATGTGGATTTCAATGCTGTTTCAATGAATGTGAGTTTCAAGGGCATAGAAGTTTTAATGCTAAGTCTATTTTCATTGGGAGACTGCATTGCTTTGTTTAGCAGATGTCTTAGAGTTTGTGCTGTAAAATGCAAAATAAAACTTTCAAATGAAATCCAAATTATTGTAGAAGTAAAGCAGTATGCACATCACAGTGTTTATGTTAAATGGGGCAAAATAGCCAAGTAATGGGGCATTGGAATGGATACAGGGGGGAGGCTCCATTCGACCATGATTTTGTGAGGGGGAAGGGCAGCAAACTCAAAGACAGCCCCAGCTGAACTATACCTCTCAACTGTCCAGATTTTCACAGAATGAATAGATTTTTGCTACTTATTTTTGGTCTGTTCCTCATTGTGTTTTTCTGGCAAATTATTTAGGAATTAAGTCACTAACTAATGACAGACATTGCGTTTCAGTCTACATAACCTACAGAAAAATGCATGCTAAAGAAAGAGCTGTTATTCTATCAACTAAGTTTATACAAGAGCAATTTTAGTACTGTTTGTATGTTCCCCCAATATATTTGGCCTTGTCCAGATTTCCTGCATTAACAGGTTGAGAGGTACGTGCAAATAAATTGCTTTATAGAATTAGGCATATCCAAACCTCTCAACTGTCCCCAGTTTTGGATCAAAATGTTGCTCTCCCTCTAATAATCCCTCCGCAAAATGGCAATTTTGGAAGGAAACGTGGAGGGTTTACAATTAATAAATAACTGTAATAATCAGAGTTATAGATTACTTTTATTTCAGAAATGCATGTAGATTCATTTATTTTGTCAGCTGCTCGAGTTAACAGTACTAATATTAAAAAAAGTGTTCCTTCTTTGACATGTTCCCAGCTGTATTGTGTGGCTATTTTATATTTTTGCCTCACATTTTTGGTCCATTTTCATAAAATTGTGGTTTTCTGACAAATTAGTGGCAAATCATTAAAGATTGAAGTTAGAAAATAATGACAGACATTTGAGTTTCAAATGTCATACCCTTCAGAAAATTCATACTAATGCAAGACCTACTACTATTCTATTAGAAAGTTTATAAGAGCAATATTTAAAACATGTCCTTATTTTTGGGCCTTTATCCCACTTCTATGTATAGCTTTGTCTGGATTTCTTGCTCTGAGGTTGAGAGGTATGACAAATGTGTCAGGGCCATCACAGTCAGCCAGAGACATTTCAAATTGTGACATACTTGTTGCACCCCACTCCCCCATGTAGTGACTCTGGATGTGTCCAAGCAAGGCAAGGAGCAGTTATGCAGTGTAAGTGTGCAGAGTATCCCCCCATCCAAGGTAGACACAAATACTACAGTGGCTTTTCATCTGTCCTTGCTTGATTTTGCAGAATGTTCTGGTTTTCTGTCATATTTTTATACTGTTGATTTATGCTTCTTATTATTCAGAAAGTGCCTGTTGCTCTGTGTTTAAGTAGCAATGCTTTCATGCCCATCAGGTAAGCTTGTCTGAGAGTGTAAGATGCAAGTAAGCTTTAATAAGCATACCATTAACGAATTACCAACATTGAAAGCCTTTTTGTTGTTGCCATACAGAGAACGCTTACATAACTAGATAACGTATAAGCCTTGGGTATTGAAATGCATATGACAGTATTTCTAATAAAGGACAGGATTACAGTATTTTAAGAAGCTCATTACCTTTGTTGGAGACTTGCAGTCATCTTTGCAGGCTTTACCCATAAACTAAACAGAATGCCAATCTATCATGTGTGGTCCATAACCTGTGCAGTAATCCTTTAAGCAATTTATCTTGAGCGTGTTTCTTGTTTACTGTTCATTTTTTACTTTGATCATGTTTTCTCCATGAAACAATAGTTGTTGCCAGGCAGCAGGTCTTTTTTGGATAAGAAACATTTTTACAATTGGGGGTATCACAGAGATTGCACCCAGGGCAGCGTATTTAATTAAAGTTCCAGTTTTTGTGGTTTTGAGCATAGCTCCTCCCCTTTCTAGTTAGCTGCACCCCTTCCCATTGGCCCCACACATTCAGCTGTCTCATGCAGCCCCCCTTTGATTTGAGGTCACCAGCCGCCACTGGTCAAGCCACATAGCCTTAATTACCAATGACAATTTTTTTTTTTGGTGTGTAATGCTTCTGTTTTTTTGCTAATACAACTAACTGTTCTTCTCTAATGCATGGTTGTAGAAAGACATGCTGCTCCTGGACAAGGAACCAGACATGATGAAGGAAATGGAACTCACATTTGGCAATAACATAAGAAAGTGGACACAACATGTAGTGTCATAATCGTACAGTCATAAATTAATGGTATAATTAATGGTATACTACTAGGACATAACAACTTTTCACTTTTTTCCACAGATTGATGCACTACTATTCAATGAAGAGACAGTCAGCTGCATGATGGAGATCAGCCTTAATGACAATGAATGTGTACAGGAACTGAGAAAACAGATGCCCATGTTACTAGGAAGTGCAGTAAGGTGTACATGTTCTGGGAAATCCGTGCTTAACACAGTAAATGATATGCGACTGGTTGCCAGCAACAACTCAGATGTTCGATGTAGTGTTACTGCAGGAAGCAATAAATCACTGAGTCATTGGAGTCAAAAACGCAAACTACATTATACAACAAGTCTTGGAACTCAGACCTGCCTCCCCGGGTTACCTTGCAAGATGCTGAGATGATGGCTTCAAGTTGGAAAGATGCAGCAACACAGTTCTCAGAGCTGTGTCCTACAGTAAGCCACATAGTTAAGGACCACACTTATGCACAAAAGACCATTCATGATGATGACTTTGGAAACAATGTCAAAACAAACAAGGACCCAGTGACTCAGGTGGACTTGTCAACACAATTTATGATAGTGGACTTTCCATCACCTATACTAGCCTGTAGCACTCCTCTCAAATTTAATCTGCTTTAATCCAGCAGTAGTGTGATGAAGGAAGACATTTACATGTCAAGGAATAGTACTGAAACTGCTGTTGATGACCATGAGTGGACAGAGACATTGGATAGTAAGTCAATGATATCAGCCAAAAGTGGAGGGAGGATAGTGAAGAAAGCATGGAAGAAGACCCTGAATGGTGTGAGCTATCTGGCACTATATCAACATCGGAATTGGATGGCACCTTGGAAAACAAAACTACTGAGCAGCACATAGCAATGCAATGAAAAAGTTTTTGAGGATTACCTGAATGAGCTGCTGCTGGAATTGATATGCACACAATGCAAAGCACCAGCAAGTGATGATTATCGTAAAAGTTATGTGGGATTGATGTTTGCTGTCAGAGTACATGTTTGAATGGACATGAATTTGCCAGCCAATGCTTGGGTGAATGGCAGCAGGAAATCTACTCAGTGCAGTAGCTGTATTGTTTAGTGGAAGTGCATATGTACATATAGCAAGGTTTCTGCTTATGCGGACCTGGAATTCATCAGGCAGGCTACTTTCTATGAAATACAGCATGACTACCTATTTCCAGTAATGCAGAACACTTAGAAGCTACAACAGGAAGATTTTCTACAAGATGTACGTGGAAGAGCCATTAGACTGGCAGGTGATGGATGCTTTGACAGTCCTGGGTATTCTGCTAAATACTGCTGCTATAGTGTAATGGATATGGACACAGGGTATCTGTTGGATTTTTCACTTGGGCAGCTGATGGTATTTCATCTGTAGCTTTGGAGAAGAAAGCCTTCCTGAACTGCATGTGGAATTTACAGGAAGTGGACATCACCATCAGTGTTGTAACCATAAACCGGCATTGTGGGATTGCCAGTGAAATGCAAACAGAGTTCACAGAAAATGACCATCAGTTTGATCTGTGGCATGTGTCTAAAGGTATTACAAAAAAAATTGTTGAGGTGGCCAGAAAAAAAGATATGGAACAGCTCATGCCATGGTGTCATAGCATTTCAAACCACTTGTGGTGGTGTTCACAAACATGTGATGGAGATGCAGACCTGCTTTATGAGAAATGGGAGTCCCTATTGTATCACATTACTGATATGCACCACTGGGTGTGGGGCAAGAAGTTCCATGCCTGTGAACATGACATCTCCTTAGAAGACAGAGAGCAGAAGCAGTGATTGCAGGAATGAAGCCCACATGGCATTCACAAAAATTGCCATGAACCAAATTATGCTGAAGGATCTCCAACACCTAACTCAGTTCTGCCATACAGGCAGCTAGGAAGTCTTTTATGCACTGCTTTATAAGTATTGTCCCAAGTTTGAACATTTTTCTTAAAATGGGATGAAAATAAGAAGTATGTTTGTCATTTTGGATCATAATGCAAATGTGAACTGTCAGCAGCCCCAAGACTAACTCTACTGCCAAGGGTGATATGCAAGGTCACATTGCATACCCTAAGGCAAAGCAAGATTGGGTTGCCAAGAAAAATATGATTACATATTTGACATGATCACAGATATAATTCTGATGAAAAGAGAACTCTTCAGGTGCTAAGTCTGGAAATACCATGCATTCCAAAAAACACTGCCAAGTGTGACAGACCAGACAAGCAAGAAGTTATCTTTAGGCACGTATCACGGTTTGGTAAGTTACAGACAAAGTGATTGAGACATTCTTCAGACTGATTTTGTTGGTGTTACAAGCTTTAGGGAGCTAATAGTTCTGTGGTTAAGCTCTGAATAAATAGTGCTATAGTGCATCAGACACTGATGCAAAGACAATGCTTGGAGTTGTCTGTAAGTACTCAGTTCTTAGATGATTTGGTAATGGGCAAGTGTTAGCCAGATTAGACTATGGAGTAATTAATATGAATTATACCATGACCCCCCCCAAAACGTGCATGCTGATTGGCCAGCGTGCCCGTTGTAAATCGAGTTATACTAATGGAAAAAGGTCCGGTTGCTCGGACTTTTTTCCATTAGTATAACTCGTTTTTTTAAAACACTGTCTCGCTATGTTAAATGGGTTTAACATAGCGAGACAGCTTAAAATAAGCAACGGAATCTCCGTTGCTTATTTTAAAGCTGTCTCGCTATGTTAAACCCATTTAACATAGTGAGACAGTGTTTAAAAGCAACAGAAAGCAAGATCTCCGTTGCTTTTTTAGTTCGCTATGTTAAATGAGTTTAACATAGCGAGACAGTTTTAAAATAAGCAACGGAGATGTCCGTTGCTTATTTTAAAACTGTCTCGCTATGTTAAACTCATTTAACATAGCGAGACACTAAAAGCAACGGAGATCTTGCTTTCTCCGTTGCTTTGCTCACAGCTCTGATGTACCGCGCAGGCGCGCAGTACATCAGAACTGCCGCGATGCCAGACATCTGCGGAAGGGCAGTAAACAGGCATTATACTATGCCATTATTTAAGAAAAGTAATAGTTTCTTTTCTTAAATAATGTCATGGTATAATAGCAATAACCCACTTCTGGGTGTGGGTAATGCTAAATTTACCCACGGCTGGCTTTGTTTGGTCCTCGGCCCTCGACCAAACCACGCCAACCGTGGGTAAATTTAGCATTACCCACACCCAGGCGTGGGTTATTGCTATAATAATACACCTGATTATATATGAAATAATACAGCTGGACATAGTAGTAGTCAGAGATACATCTGAATTACAAGCTGTTAGAATGAGTGTAGAAAATAAAACTGAAGTTACTGTATTTGGCCCTCATCAGGCATATTATTTAGTACAATGACCCTTTTGGTACATATATAACATGGCATATCCAACAATTAGAATGTCCAGTGACAATTCCTCACTAGAAGATTATAGGGGGTAAGTAACCTGTGGTAAGCAGACTGCCACAGGGCCATCTCACTTTATTCTGTCTGCTGGGTCTATATTAGAACATCGAAGTTTCTAAACTTCAAATGTTTTAATATCGACCCCTTATTCAGCGAAAGCTGAAAACATCGAACATACAGAACAGCGAAATATTTCCTAGGGAAAAAATTTGCTGTTCCAAAACACATACACACAACACAAGCACACCAAACAAACAGCAATCCACACACATACACCTAAAATCTTACACCTAACCCTACACTAAACTATACACACACCACTAACTATCCACTTACCTTAACCCAAACCCTAAGATCCGTCACTATCGCACACTCACCCGCGCCCTAACTCACCTAACCCACCCTAACCCTCACGTCCACACAATCGCACACATACCTAACCCGCACCCTAACTCTAACTAACCTAACCCACCCTAACAGTCACGTCCACACAATTGCATACATACCCAACCCGCACCCTAACCCTAACTAATTTTTTACTTTGATCATGTTTTCCCCATGAAACAAGTAGATAGTTGTTGCCAGGCAGCAGGACTTTTTTGGATAAGAAACATTTTTACAAGTGGGGGTATCACAGAGATTGCACCCAGGGCAGCATATTTAATTAAAGTTCCATTTTTTGTGGTTTTGAGCATAGCTCCTCCTCTTTCTAGTTGGCTACACCCCTTCCCATTGGCCCCATACATTCAGCTGTCTCATGCAGCCCCTCCTTTGGTCTGAAGTCACCAGCTGCCACTGGTCAAGCCACATAGCCTTAATTACATTAACCCAAACCCTAACCCTAAAGTCCGTCACTATCGCACACTCACCTCACCCGCGCCCTAACCTGAACTCACCTAATCCACCCTAACCCTCAGGTCCACACAATCACACACATACCTAACCCGCTCCCTAACCCTAACTAACCTAACCCGCACTCAATCGCACACTTACCTGAACCCGACCCGTAACTTTCAACCACACTGCTGAAAATATCAAAGCAACCGAATTCTTTCCCTAGGAAAAACATTTTTTCTATTGCTTTGATATTTTCAGCTTTTGCTGAATAGTGGTCGATATTAGAACATTCAAAGTTTTGAAACCTCGATGTTCTAATATAGACCCTGTCTGCTAGAGGCTGCTGAGTGTAGATCTATGCTTGGAATACAAGGCATTGGCAGACGCCACTGTGATGGACCTCACAAAGTAAAAAGAAGAGATTTACAAATTCTAAAGCGTGACACTTTGGCTGTGATATAAATAGGATCTGCAGGAAAGACAAACAGTTTGGCAGCACACAGACTACCCCTTTGTAGGAACATGCTCCAGCATGCATGTGAAGAAGTGTTCCTCCCTAATTCAATGCAAGGTAACATGGAAAGCCTAGCTAACACGTAAGGACCCAATGAGCCTAAGAACATATGTTGAGATTCACATTATGGAGATTATTACTGACATGTTGGTATTGGTGAGGAACATAAAAAGAAAGACAGATTGTGGTAGTTGATTTCTGTACTTGCAAGCAGATGGTGAATAAACAGACTGATGAAGACCCACTTCAAGTGACTTCTGAAAGTAAATGTTTAATGGACTACCTTGCTCGCATTAACATCTTGCTCTACCAGAGATTTTGTTGGACAGACACTTTTCTCCTTGGTGTAAGAGTCTACTGCAGCTTATGTACTGCCATGTGTATCATGGCAGATAAGTGGTAGTGCACGGTTGTAACCATGATATGGGTCAAACTGAATACTCAGATGTGAAGAATAGGGTAAGAGCAGGTACCAGTCTCAGGATACTGATATGATCTAGTGAGCATTGTGATGCATAGGCACAATAAGTCATAGAACCTGGGAGTCAGTAGTTCACAGGATAAATGAAGGTAAGATTGATAGCACCATGAAAGCAGACTAAAACTCATATTGATGTGGTGGAACAGTGTCTATCAGAGAAAGAGATACAGTTGACATTGATTTGTCATTTTGGAGGCTGCATTGCAGGTTCACAAAAGTCAACATTATGACGATGCACTTTTACTTAAAGATACTCTAGTAGACTCATGAAGTACACTGTTAGCTGCAATGGAGTTACCTGAAGAGTATTGATGCATGGTGAAAGACATTTCATGGCAAAAGGTTACAAGAAGATATAAAGCAGATATTCATTGTAATGATGAAGCAGTGAATGTATACTGTTTGAAAAGTTGTTTGATGTTACAGGGAGATATTGAAATGAACTCTCAGTTTTCTCAGGGTTACTCTCTTAAGGTAGTCAAATGCCTCATCATCTAATTAGTGATGCACATGAATGGATGAACAAGATTCCCACTGTCCTTACCTACTATCTAGTGGCACCACAGCCAAGGGAATGGGCTTGGCATAATCAGTGGGGAAAGAAAACCCTGGAGCTTGACTGTAGTAAGGAAATTAAGGTGATTTAGGACAGGTGTACCATTAAGAGTTTATAGAAGGATGACATCATGAGGGAATGCTGCTATAAGGAAGAATGTGAGGATGCTAATCTTATGTAGACAGGTCCAGACATTAGTGCAGTATAAAAAGTTACATCATGAGCAACTGTTCAAGCTCACTTTTTAGTAACTGCAAGTTGAAGCTTTAGTAATGGTAATGAACAGATAAGTTTTTTGTGAAGTGTTTTTGGTAAGGCATGATGTTGATGACAATGTTAAAGGTGTATTGTATCTCTTCTGTTGTAGCTAGACAGTGGAACTGTGACATGAAAAACAGTCAAGCAGTTACATTACACATTAACACAGGTGGTAATATGTTACCGATGTATTGTTGCACACAACCAATATTGGAAGCTTCTGTGGATGTGGTGAGACCATGGTAAGCATTCAGTGGTGATAAAACTCCAGAAGGCAACAATGGGACACAATGTCTGACATAATAGCCTTATTGATATTGCAACTCAAGACTTGGTGGAAATAGGTATGAATTTTGGCCCTGAGTATGATGTAGAAATCAAAATAGTGAGTGACCTGATTGTCAAAATGTGGCGAATTTAAATTATATACCATTTTCAGAGTGTGATAGTTTCACTAGGTATGGGGCCTCTGTGTGAGAGCCATGGTGGAGTTACAGTTTTTCTTGACTTTTGGATAGGGCATCTGGGAACTTCCACTGCCATTTTCAATATATATTTTACATCCACCAACAGTGCCAGCAAGTTAAGCAGATGGGACCTCAGTTTAATGTCTCAGCAGAATGACAGCACACTCAGGAGTGAAACCCCTCCCCCGCTATATATTAGCTGCAGGCCATCTAACTGGTGTTAGAATAGAAGCTACAGCATTCTGAACCAAATGTGACTTTGCTACCTATAGCAACATTAAACTTGCATTAGGTCCCTACATGAAGTGAGATTAGTGATTCACCCTGTATATTGAATACCTCATAGACGGGATACAAACAGTGGAAAAGAATGAATAAAAAATGTGGCAGGAATTTCATTGATTGCTGTCTTGCCATATGTAGAACCCTAATGTCAGTGAAGCGTAAAGACACCTCAATGGGGTCTTGCACTCCAGTAATACTAAGTTGAATATTATGTGCAATGATATGCTTAGAATTCATTCTGAAGGAAATTCTGCATGAGACAAAGGATAAGCAAACATGGTAAATCACAGATATGGGCAGTCATAAACTAACCTGTTTTTCTCATTACTCCAAAGCAATTTCAACCAGAAATGCTTCTGAGTCACGAAAATAATTCTAAGAGTAGTGATAATAATTTACATCAATGTTTCTGGTTAACTTAGCTACCCTTGCAGTTTGTGGTATAAGTTCATTAATACATTACATTCAGTAAGGTTGTGGTACTGATGTGAGTGCCATGTGTTGATGCCTAAACCTTTTGTGAGACACTGGTGATGAAGATGTGTGTTGCTCATGCTGAAAGCAAAAGGTCATATTGACAAAGGTTTGTATGTATGGAGGTTTGTATGTTTACAATATATGATAGTGAATCTTGTAGTAGAGAACATAACAAGACAGATGAATTTACACCAATATAGCATTAAAAGGTGTGGTTACCCAGCTTCAGTAAACTGGTGCAGCAGGTACTTTGGATCTGTGATAGAGAAGTGGCAATGAACAGAGTAGTTCAATGACTAACTTATGTTAACAAAAATTAATGTGTGTTTGCTTGCATGTGCCTGTAATGCTTCTGTGTGTATTTGTTCTTCTGTGTGCATTTGGTTTAGAAGTGGTATCAGTGAACTGTCATGCAAAATTGGACTGACAGTTGAATGTTGTGTGCGATTCATTTTGTAGGTTGTTTCAGTGAACGATGTTGCAAAGTTGGACTGCCAGCAGCATGGTGAGTGAGTGTTTTGGTTCACATGCAGGGGGCTTGCTGCAGCAAGTGTTCAATCCTGGAGTTAGGTCATCAATAGCTGGATTGCCCATGGTTGTCACAGTATTATGAGGAGAGGTTGGATGAAGAACACAGGTAGTGTGTGTTTTTATGGGTGATGTAATGGCTAGCTGAGAATCATGGACGGACTTATCTGTTGCAAGAGTGTTGATTGAAAAGGGTGGGGAAATAGGCGTGGTATACTGGTACATTGTGCAAGTGTCTATATGTGTGTATTTAGGAGGTTATTGTGTTAAGGGTACAATTGGGTCTGAGCTGGACTGGCACCTAACTTGTTTTGAGAGCATATACAATCAATTCAGTGGGCTTGCTTCAACAATTGGTGGGTGCCTCAGGTGAACATCAGCAGCCGCTAGGGTCCTCCCACAGCTATTTCATCAGTGTTTTGTGGAGAGGTGAGAAAAGGCAACATGGTTGAATGGCATACTGTGGTTGTGTGTGTGAAGGCTGCCAGCCTAGCCAGAAAGAATTTTATAGATAATTCTATCATTTGTAAATATGAATGTTGAACTACAGACTTGTTTCCTTAAATGAAAGAATATGCTGTGAAATGTTGAACTTAAAAAAATGTAACAACATTGCCTCTGCTGTAAAGTAAGCTACGACATGCATTCTAGCCTGTCCTGTGAAGTTAAAGATTCAGAGTCATTCCGTCTGGGCTAGCACAACTGAGAATCACAGACGGACTTATCTGTTGCAAGACTGTTGATTGAAAAGGGTGGGGAAATAGGCATGGTATACTGGTGCATTGTGCAAGAGTCTATATGTGTGTATTTAGGAGGTTATTGTGTTAAGGGGACAATTGGGTCTGAGCTGGACTAGCACCTAACTTGTTGGGAGAGCATATACAATCAATTCAGCAGGCTTGTTTCAACAACTGGTGGGTGTCTCAAGTGAACATCAGCAGCAGATAGGGTCCCCCAGAGCTATTTCATCATTGTTTTGTGGAAAGGTGAGGAAAGGCAACATGGTTGAATGGCACACTGTGGTTGTGTGTGTGAAGGCTGCCAGTCTAGCCAGATGGAATTTTATAGATAATTCTATCATTTGTAAATATAAATGTTGAACTGCAAACTTGTTTTCTTAAATGAAAGAATATGCTGTGAAATGTTGAACTTAAAAAAATGTAACAACATTGCCCTCTGCTGTAAAGTAAACTAGGACAAGCATTTCTGCCTGTCCTTTGAAGATAAAGATTCTGAGTCATTCCATCTGGGCTATCACATTCTTTCTATTGTTTTAACTTAAGGAATAATTACTAGAGTTTACATATGGAATGTCTTTTATTGATGTAGTTTCCTGCAGGTGCAAGCTAACAAATATGTAATATATGTTAGCCTGAGAACACCAGAAAAGTGAAAGAATTATGTAATGTTTATCAGAACTGCAATTTCAATTTAAACAGAGAGAATCAGAAGTCATTGAGCATTTTTGTCTTGATCATCCAACTCACAGCACTGCCTGTTATCTTATGTAAGTTATCTTAGACTTGTGTTTTTTTTACAGATATCTAGAAACTAGAAATATCAGACTAAGTGTTTTCATGTGATGTCAGAAATGTACTACTGATTTATTTTAAGTATTTCTGTGTGATTTCTGAACTCTTGACTAGTTTTGTGTAGTAGAAAGTATTATTTTGTGGTTTTAATTATTTATTAAATATTTTAAAATATTTTAACTGTGGCTGGTTTGTGTAGAGATAAGTTAAGCTGTAGAGTACATTGCATATTTATAGAGTTTACTGTCCAAGTCACTCCAAATAAGCCTTGACTGATTAGTCACACTTACCAACTGGATAATAATATTGCACAGTAATAATTGGACACCATTTTAAGGGCCTTTGAGTAGCTGATAATTATTAGTGGGTGGTGGCAGCTGGTACTACTGTATAGTCTGGGTAAAAGGGGCTCAGCTGGAGAACCTGTGCCAGCCTTCCCCAGGAGTGTCTGTGTGGTTGTATAAACTCTTCTTAAAGTGTGTGTGTGTCAGCCACTTGGGCAGGGACACGAAGCACTGGCTGGACAGAGAAGGTGCTAGAGGTTTTAGCTTGCCCACTAGGCTGAGATCTGGACCCTGTAGCTGTGCCAGTGGGGAGTCTTATTGGGGACCTGGAGAGCAAGGGAACGACCAGCCCCGGACTGACTGTGATCTCTGTGTGCTGTTAAGGGAAATTGTATTTTACTGTGTGTATTTGTTATCCTTTCCTCATATATGAGACACCCTATTTGGTGTTAGTGCTGAGGACTGACAATCTTTGATTGCTGGGCCAGGGCACTGGCATCACATATTAATTGGTGGCAGTGGTGGGATATCCACATCACATATTAATTAGTTGGCAAATGCTAATTGGCTTGTAGTGATGTGGGTAGAGTGAATGCTGTTGCTTGTGTAGAGTGAGTTTTAAAGGTGTTTTATTTCTTCTGTTAGCTTAGTTAGTCAGGGTGAGCAGGCAGCATGTCAGCACAGGAGTATGGAAAGCTGACAAGGCGCCAGCTGGCAGAGATGTTCCAGGCTAGGGGACTGGTGCATGGAAACCTGACTAAGGCAGACCTGATTGCAGCCTTGGTTACAGCTGCATCAGAAAACAGTAACCAGGAGGACAATCAGACTGGCAGTGGAGATATAATACCCTCAGGGAATGGACAGCTCAACCTTTCTGCAGTGGACTTAAAACTCCAGCTGGAGCTAAAGAGACTTGAGTTGGAGGCCAGGCATGTGGAATTAGAAGCAGCTGTGAGACTGAGATGTCTAGAGAGTGAGGAGAATGAGAAACTGTTACATCTAGAAGCTGAGGAAAAGGAGAAGCAGAGGCAGCATGAGAAGGAGATGCTGACTCTTAACCAGAGTCATGGAGGTAATGAGGAAGGGAGAAACTGGACCACAGAAGCACAAAAGGTCAGTAAATTTCTTCCACAGTTTAAAGAAGGAGATAATTTTGATAGTTTAATTCATATGTTTGACAGGGTATGTAAACAGTATGAAGTTGACCAGGGGCTCTGGGTACAGTTCCTGACCCCTTACTCCATGGTAAAGCTGTAACTGTTTTATCTAAAATGTCTGGCATTGCATGTTTTGATTGTACTGCTGTAAAAAATTGTCTGTTAGAATTGTTTAAGCTAACACCTGAAATGTATAGGAAAAGGTTTTGTGAGCATAGACGAAAGGCAGATGAAAGTGTGTGTGAATATGTTGCTGAACTGAGCACTTATTTCCATAGGTGGGTGAGTGGATGTCAGGTCACCACTTTTGAAGGGCTGGCAGACCTTTTGGAGAGGGAACAAGCCCTTAGCACTTTGTCTGAGGACATGAGGATCTGGTTAGCTGATAGACAATGTGCTACTTCAGATGAGTTAAGGAAGCAGGGAAACCTATACCTGGCAAGCAGGGCAGCCCTACACAGGAAGGGGACCCCCAGTACTGCTTATGGCTCTAAAGGAACCCATGGTGGGCAGCACAGACTGCCCCAACAGAATCTTCCAGTAGCAGGGGAAGCCATTAGTCCAGGTACACATCCAGGAGCTAGGGTTACATGTTTTGAATGCAACCAGTGGGGCCATATGGCATTCAGATGTCCACAAAGGCAAGGTGGGGAACCAAAGATGAGGGAGCCAATAAGTGGGAAAGACAAAATTCCAATAGTAGGTTGTCTTTAGACAACAGGGGTACCAAACTACCATCCTGCAGATGTAATGATAGGGAAGGATTTGGATGAGGCAGTAACATGTGCTTAAGGAGTTACAGTCAGGCTAGGAGACAAGCATGTATGTCTGGTAGTCTACGGGAGAGCCAAACAAACTGCATACTTGCAGCCACGACTGGTGAGGTGGTTACTTCAGGGAGGGAGATACTCTGTAGCAGTGAGACTGAATGTGAGCCACAGCTGCTTGTGGGCACTGATGGTCCCTTGGACAGAGTGACTGCAAAGGTAGAGGTGAGTAGTAGTACCCAGGCTGACAGTGAGGCACTACCATCAGAGGATGCCAGACTTCCTGTGAAAGGGGAGCTGGGAAGCGTTACAAGGAAAGAGTTGAAACAGACTCAGGTCACAGACCCTACATTGCAAGGCTTGAGCAGGTATCTAGGGAGGCACCTGATTCTCAAGGAAAGGGGGAATCTGTATACTGGGGCAAAGGGTTACTATACAGAGAGTATATTATTAATTGACTAGCATTATTATTAAAAATTATTATTATTAAAATAATAGAATTATTAAAAATAATAATAGAGTAATTCCCTGAGGAAGCGCTAGAAGGTGAGAAAGTACAGCAGTTGATAGTGCCTAGAGCCTACCATCTGGCACTTCTAGCCATAGGCCATGATATTCCCTTTGCAGGTCATATGGGCATAACACTTACAAAAAGGCATATTATGCAGAACTTCTATTGGCCTGGAATTTCCAGAGATGTAACTGGGTACTGCAGGACCTGTGAGCAATGCCAAAAGGTAGGCAAGGCAGGAGACAAGGTGGGAGCTCCTTTGATCCCTTTGCCTGTGATTGAGGAGCCATTTCAGTGGGTAGCTATGGATATTGTGGGTCCTCTGAGTACCCCAAGTTCCAAAGGGAAAAAGTATATCCTAGTGATAGTGGATTATGCTACACAATACCCTGAGACAGTGGCTTTGTCCTCCATTGAGGCAGAGAAGGTGGCAAATGCTTTGTTAGAGATTTTCAGCAAGGTAGGTTTCCCAAAATAAATACTGACTGACAGAGGTGCCAATTTCATATCAGACCTGCTGGCTTGTCTGTGGAAGTCCTGTGGGGTGAAGCACATGAAGACCACCCCCTAGCATCCCCAGACTAATGGTCTTATTGAGAGATTAAGGTCTACAATCAAGTCCATGCTACGGTCATTTGCAGATCAGTTTAAGAGGGAGTGGGACAAATATTTGCCCCATCTGTTATTTGCTTACAGAGAAGTTCCCCAAGAATCCACAGAGTTTTCACCCTTTGAGTTGCTGTATGGGCATAGGGTGAGGGGACCTCTAGATTTAATTTGAGATGAGTGGGAAGGTGAGTGCAAGTCTCACAAGGAGTCTGTTGTGGCATACATCCTAAACCTCAGGACAAGGCTCAGGGAACTCATGGGCTTGGCCCAGGAGAACCTGGCAGAAGCCCAACAATAGAAAAAGGTGTGGTATGACAGGAATGCTCAAACTAGAGAGTATGCTGTGTGGCAGCAGGTAATGGTTCTCATTCCTGTCAGACACAACAAGCTGCAAGCAGCTTGGAATGGTCCCTACAAGGTGGTAAGAAAGGTAAGTGATGTTAACTAGATGGTGGAAATGCCAGGCAGATGGCAGCAGCACAAATTGTACCATGCTAACAATGATGAAGCCTTACCATGACAGGGAGGCCCTTGTGCTGAGCATTTGCAGTGGATTGCAGGAGGAGTCTGAGGGAGATCTGGGGACTGTTCTCCTCAGTGAGGCTCGGGCTGACACCTCAGTGGAAGAGGTAGCAATGTCTCAACAGCTATTTCCTACGCAGGTTCAAGAAATACGAGCAGTGTTGCAGGAATTTGGGGACATGATCACTGGGAAACCAGGGTGCACCCACCTGGGGCAGCACCAGGTGGATTCAGGACCCCAAAGGCCTATTAGGCAGGCCCCTTATAGAGTGCCTGAGACAGTCAAACAGACTCTGATGGAGGAGGTACAGGATATGTTGGAACTAGGGGTGATTCAAGAGTCCAACAGCCCTTGGGCTCCCCCAGTGATGCTGGTGCCAAAGAAGGATGGCAGCACCAGGTTCTGTGTGGACTACAGGAAATTAAATAGTCCCACAGAGTCAGATGCTTACCCCATGCCTAGGACAGATGAGGCCCTAGAGTATCTGGGTGGGGCTAAGTATCTTACAACCATTTATCTTACCAAGGGTTACTGGCAGATGCCCTTGACTCTGAGTGCTAGAGAGAAGTCAGCCTTTGTGACTCCTTTTGGCTTGTATGAGTTCACAAAGATGCTCTATGGGATGAAGAATGCCCCAGCGACTTTCCAGAGGCTGCTAGATCATATCCTAGTAGGAGCAGGAGGGTTTGCCCTTGTTTACCTAGATGATATTGCCATCTACAGCTATTCCTGTCCAGAGCACCTTCAGCATGTCAGGGAAGTGCTGGGCAGACTACAGAGGACAGTGTTGATCATTAATCCGAGCAAATGTCAGGTGGGTATGGCAGAGGGCTCCTACCTAGGACATAGAGTGGGGAGTGGTAAGATAAGGCCAGAACCTGCCAAAGTGGAAGCTATTCAGGCATGGCCTGCACCTGTTACTAAAATGCAGGTGAGGGCATTTTTAGGGACAGCATGGTACTACAGAAAGTGTGTCCCCAGTTACAGTACCATAGCTGCTCCCCTCACAGACCTGACAAGGAAGAACAGGCCAGATAAGGTAGTGTGGACCCCAGCATGTGAGCAGGTATTCCAGAAGCTTAAAGAAGCTTTGGGAGGATCCCCTGTGTTAGCCAGTCCAGATTACAGCAAAGAATTTGTTGTGCAGATGGATGCTTCAAACCATCAAACCATAGGGTGGGGGCTATGCTTAGCCAGATTTCTTCAGAGAGGGAAGAGCACCCAGTGGTTTATCTCAGTCATAGGCTCTAACCCAGGGAGGAATGCTATGCAGCTGTAGAAAAGGAATGTCTAGCCATAGTGTGGGCATTGCAGAAACTTCAGCCTTATCTGCACGGAAGGAAATTCACTGTTGTGACAGATCACAACCCCCTAATATGGTTAAACAGAGCTAGCCAGCAAAATGCCAAGTTTCTAAGATGGAGCCTAGGGATGCAAGCATATGATATGTCAGTGCAGCACCACAGTGGGAGAAGCAATGCCAATGCAGATGGGCTCTCAAGACAGGGAATGGAGTAGGTACACTCAAATAGACCTAACCCTCTCAAGCGGCGTTTCTCAAGGGTCACTTAAAAAATTAGCTTGAGTTCTCTGGGGGAGGGGGAGAGAAATATGAAGGCTGCCAGCCTAGCCAGATAGAATTTTATAGATAATTCTATCATTTGTAAATATGAATGTTGAACTGCAGACTTGTTTTCTTAAATAAAAGAATATGCTGTGAAATGTTGAACTTAGAAAAATGTAACAACATTGCCCTCTGCTGTAAAGTAAGGTAGGACAAGCATTCCTGCCTGTCCTATGAAGTTAAATATTCAGAATCATTCCGTCTGGGCTAGCACATTCTTTCTATTGTTTTAACTTAAGGAATAATTACTAGAGTTTACATGTAGAATGTCTTTTATTGATGTAGTTTTCTGCAGGTACAAGCTAACAATTATGTAGTATCTGTTAGCCTGGGAATACCAGGAAAGTGAAAAAAATATGTAATGTTTATCAGAACTGCAATTTCAATTTAAACAAAGAGAATCAGAAGGCAGTGAGCATTTTTTGTCTCGATCATCCAACTCACAGCACTGCCTGTTGTCTTATGTAAGTTATCTTAGACTTGTGTTTTCTTTTACAGATAGCTAGAAACTAGAAAGATTACACTAAGTGTTTTTCTGTGATGTCAGAACTGTACTGCTGATTTATTTTAAATATTTATGTGTGATCTCTGAACTATTGACTAGCTCTGTGTAGTAGAAAGTATTGTCTTGTGGTTTTAATAATTTATTATTAAATGTTTTAAAACCTTTTAACTGTGGCTGGTTTGTATAGAGATAAGTTAAGCTCTAGAGTACATTGTATATTTATAGAGTTTACTGTCTAAGTTGTGCATCAGGGCTGGCAACTCGGTACATAAAAATCAAATGCCAATCATTAGCGGACCGGAGTTCTGCTGTGGCGACCCCTAACCGGGAAAAGCCGAAAGTCACAACAACTGTCCAAGTCACTCCAAATAAGCCTTGACTGATTAATCACACTTACCAACTGGATGATAATAATATTGCACAGTAATAATTGGATAACCTTTTAAGGGCCTTTGAGTAGCTGATAATTATTAGTGGGTGGTGGCAACTGGTACTACCATATAGTCTGGGTAAAAGGGACACAGCTGGAGAACCTGTGCCAGCCTTCCCCAGGAGTGTCTGTGTGGTTGTATAAACTCTTCTCAAAGTGTGTGTGTCTGCTACTTGGGCACGGACGCGAAGCACTGGTTGGACAGAGCATGTGCTAGAGGTTTTACCTTGCCCACTAGGCTGAGATCTGGACCCTATAGCTGTGCCATTGGGGAGTCTTATTGGGGACCTGGAGAGCAAGGGAACGACCAGCCCCGGACTAACTGTGATCTCTGTGTGCTGTTAAGGGAAATTGCACTTTACTGTGTGTATTTGTTATCCTTTCCTCATATATGAGATGCCCTCTCTGGTGTTAGTGGTGTGCATTGAGGCTCCTTGATTGCTGGGCCAGGGAATGGGCATCACAGTGTGTGTTTAACATTGTGTGCTGTAACCAAGATTGATAAACCCTAGTTGGGGCAATGACAATCCTGTTAGGAAAACAGTGGGAAGTAGTGCAGTGTGTTTGCTCCAACTGAATTTGGCTGAACTGAGCTGAGATTCCTAGGAGCAGTGGTTGCCCATATTTTTACATCACTATTTTAAGACAAGGTGGGAAAATTCTCATGGTTTACTGGTACACTGCACAAGTATGTATGTGTGAATGTATGTATTTCTGTGTAGTATATTTTGTCTAACCGAGAGCAACTGATTAGAGTAAGACTTGACAGGTAACTTGTTGAAGGTGATTCTGGTGTCAATGGAGTGTGCTTACTGTGATAAACGTTCATTGTCCTGAGCTGATATCATTGATGCAGGTCCTGTGTAGCTTTTGCATTGCTGCTCTGTGGAAAAATTGGCAAAGCAGCATGGTTCACTGGTACAGTGTGTGTGTGAATGTGTGTGTGTGTGTGTGTGTGTGTGTGTGTGTGTGTGTGTGTGTGTGTGTGTGTGTGTGTGCGTGCGTGCGCACGTGCACTAGTGTCTGTGTGTGTTGGATGGTGTAACCTTGAACAATGGAGCTAAGCAGGACTGGAACCAACCGTGTTTAGGGATGATCTGATGTCAGTACAGTTGACTTGCTACAACAACTGTTAGGTGCCCTGAACTTACTTCACCCCCAGCTTGGGCTCCCAGATCTGTTGCAGCATTTTTGTGGAGAGGTGGGGCATGCCACATAGTTTACTGGTGCATTGTGTGTCTGTGTGTGTGTGTGTTTAGCATGGGTTGTGTAAAAGAGAATACAGTAGCATGGCAGGGCTGAGACCAGCCTTCTTATATGGAGTGACTGTGAGGTGCTCAGATCTGGCATTACCAGCATCTGTGGTCCACTATAGGTGTTGAATCAGTGTATTGTGGAGAGATGGACAAAGCAACATGGTTCACCGGTACATTGCGGGTGTTTGTGACTTTAGCATTGGTGGCGTCACAGAGAATGACAGAGCCTAGCAGGGCAGACAGTAAACCAGTTAGGGAACACTTGGAATCAGTGCAGTGCACTTGCCCCAGCTGATACTGTGTTGAGGAAGTTTGCCTGGCTTCATTTTCAGAACCTCATTGAGGATGTAAAAATGACCTTTTAAAATTACCTTTGGAAAGTGATTTTGGTCCCACTGCTGGAAAGTTTATTAAAAATGTGATGAGAGAGTTAAGGTGATATACAGGGATATACAGGGAAGCTATGTAATTTGTTTTACCCTCTCTGTCCAAATTTTCCAAAGGTTATTTTGCTCCTTTGTCCAACTACATCAAGAAACAAAACAAAACAAACCATCTCAGCAATATGCCGGTAAGCAGGCATTAAAAAACAATGGTGTGGAGGTTTTAGAAAGGAATGCAGGAACCCCTGCAGAACAAAAGACAGTCAACAATGTCAGGATGAGTATGTAAATGGCATGCATTGTGCCACTTCCCTCCCTGGCATTCTCTTAGCACTTCCATAAAGTCAAATTCTCCATTTCTATTTCTTTGGCAAAAGTTTGTTTCAGACTAATTGATTCTGAGACTAACTCAGTGGAAAGAGATCACTCCTGAACTGGGCATTATTCCATATCCAGAGACCTAACCCCTCTGCTCCATCCTGCTCTGCAACACATGCTTCATTGGGAGGGGGTTATATGAATAGTTCCTTTCACTTAGTGGGGAAGAGGTTTTAATTCTAGAATGTTTCTGAAGCCAAATAAGAGAAACTGCCTGGAGCTCAGTTTGGGACCTTTGTCTTAAACCATATGCACCGGTTAAAGAGTTTCTTATAACCCAATGTCTTACCTCTTCTACCTCATTTGAGTTTGTTGGTATGGTACATATTTTAAGAAAACAGTTAACTGTTAGTCTAATGGTACAAGATGGCATTGATATCAACTGTGATGTTTATTAATTCCATTATGTTAAACTGCAAGACGTCCTCATTTAAGAAGATGCTGATATGACCTCACATCTCTGTGTGGAAAACATGGCTATGTTATCTTGAGCAGTGGAAAAGAGACTGCACAAATAGGGATGTAAATTTGTTTTGAGCTACTTTCTGGTGTCCTGCCCATGCTAAAATGTAACTGTTTTGTGAGCCAAGCATGATGTGAATATTAATGTGTATCTTCAGTTTAAAAACAGGTTTCCTCTGTGATATGTGATACTTATCATACCTCATCTGATGCTATTATTCGGATTCCAGTGAATATGCTAAGCCATTGCCAGTGACTTAGGGTTGCCCTGCATATGCATCACACCTCCATCTTCATCTTCTGAGGCTGAACAGTCAATTGGATTTAGACTGAGGATTTGTGATGTCTGCATAGTGAAGTCATCTCATCAGCATGATATCTGTTAGCTCAACTTGCCTCTTCCTGTGCTGAAAGCCAGAGCCATTGTTATTCATCTGGCTTCACAAGTTATGCACTTGTAGACGCTAAGATAACTGAAAGGTGTCTTATCTACATGATTTCTCTGGCTTATAACTTTACAGAAGCTCTTATAATCTTTGTCTTTATGCAGTGTTGATGCCATGGGCAGTTTGTACATTAACTGGCTTGCCTGTACTTTGATGTTACAGCACAGCTATTTAACACTCAAAGTTTGACCTTTGCACCCTTTTCTTTTTCTGAAGCCATAGCTCATCCCTGTGGCACATATGAGTTGATGTTTATGTATAATCCTACTAAGAATTGTCATCACATTTGCTTTGTTGATGTTCCATGGCTAAATGCCCTTTCAAGCTTGATCCCTGCTGTTAAGAAGTATATACACGTGTATAGAAATGCAACGGTCACAGGTACATAAAAAATGACTGTAGTATGAAACATCTTGTTGAAGGTAGTCTGGTTTATCTAGCTTCTTGAGGAAATGTGTGAAATTTTGGGTATCAGTGAACAGAGAAATTTGTACTGGCAGCTTGAGTCCAATAAAATCATCAAATTCACGGATGACACCATGGTCATAGGTCTGGTCAGAGAGGGAGAGGACATGACTTACAGGGATGAGATCGAACATCTCTCTCGCCCTCTATTCACTCTACCCCACTACCTCACCTTCTCCTTGCTCTACTACTCCATTAACACTTGCCCACTAACATCTCTCTGCCTCTCCCATTAAGGGTCCTCTTCCTTGCCTTAATCCAACTGACTTCCTACACATTTCACCTTCCATTACTAACACCAATAACACCCTTAGCCTTATTTTTCATCCTCTGCATGTCTGCAACTTTCCTGCTTACCCTAACTTGACCTTTGACACTTATTACTCTCTACAAACTCCTCCACTCCAACTCATCTCTTCCCTAAATATACCTATCCCCTCTCCCCTCTACTCGGAATTCCTCCTATCAACTCTATCTTTAACACATATCTCATCCTACTTGCATTATTATGATGTATGTATTACCCAACTACTCTGTAGTATTTGAAGCTCAAACCATGTCTTTGTAAGGTATTATTTTTCAACTGGAATATTAATAGACATAAGAATATATGTATGTTATATATTATTGGGTGGAATCCAACTGTTTTTCTACTGTCTAACGTAATATTTTACACTGCATGTGGAGCTTTTCTCCCCGGGCCTCCACTGAAAAAGGACATGTGTCCAGTCGGACTTTCCCAGCTAACAAATGTAAAATAAAATAAATAATAATAACAAAAAGTTGAGACCCCTCATCAAAACCTCTAAAGCCAGCTATGAAGGCAGAATTGTGGCAGACACTAAAAACTGCCACAAAGCCTTCTATAGTTACGTGATGCCCGTGCACTGGCCCAGCAGTCAAGGAGCCTCAATCCTCACCACTAACACCAGTGAGGGGTGTCCATATAAGGAAAGGATAATAAATACACACACACACACACACACACACAGACACACACACACACACACACACACACACACACACACACACACACACACACACACACACACACACACAGTAAAGTACAATTTCCCTTAAGAGCACACAGAGATCACAGTCAGTCTGGGGCTGTTTTTTCCCTTTCTTTCCAGGTCCCCAATAAGACTCCCCACTGGCACAGCTATAGGGTTCAAATCTCAGCCTAGTGGGTAAGCTAAAACCTCCAGCACCCTCTCTGTCCAACCACTGCTTCGTGCCCCTGCCCAAGTAGCTGACACACACACAGTTTGAGATAAGAGTTATATACAACCACACAGACACTCCTGGGGAAGGCTGGCAAGGTTCTCCAGCTGTGCCCTTTTACCCAGACTATACGGTAGTACCACTTGCCACCACCCACTAATATTTATCAGCAATGCCCTTATGAAAGGGTGTCCAGTTATACTCTGCAATATTATTATCCAAATAGTAAGTGGAACTGAACATTCAAGGCTTATTTGGAGTGGCTTTGTACAATATCACCAAACACATGCAATGTACTCTTAGAGCTTAAATTATCTCTACACAAAGCAGCCACAGTTGAAAGGTTTAAAAATATTTAACAATAAATAATAAAAACACAAGACAATACTCTTACTACACAGTGCTAGTCAAGAGTTCAGAGATCACAGAGAAATACTTAAAATAATGCAGTAGAAAAGTTCTGACATCAATACAGAAAAAAATAATCTAATCTTCCTAGTTCCTAACTATATCTATGAGAAAACACAGCTCTAAAATAAACTTACATATATAACAAAGGCAGAGTGTTGGTGAGCTGGATGTTCTCAAGACAAATGTTAAATGCTCACATTCTTTCTGTCCTTAAATTGATAATACAGTACCACTGATTCATTTGATTACTTCATTTCTTTGTGGTTCCCAGGCTAACAGAAACTCATAGGTTAATAGCCCTTTTGGTCTTGCAGCTGGTCAGGAAGCCAGAGCAATAAAATAAATTATACATGTAAATTTTAGCCATTAACTCTGGCCTCAAAACAATAGCAGAATGCCTCCCTCTAGACATCTTGGCTCTGAGTTTTAGATCAAAGAATTTCACAGTGCTTGACTTGTCAGCTTTCTTACACCAGGGTGCACTGTTGTTACATTTTTGCAGTTCAACATCTAATACAGTCTTTTCACATTTAAGAGAACAAGCCTGTGGTTTATATTAATATTTACAAATGACAGAATTATCTACAAATTCTATCTAGCGAGGCTGGCAGCCTTCACCTATCTTCACAAGTTATATCAAGAATCTCCATGTCAATACCCAGGTTTGCTCTGAGTTACTGCACAGTGGTACCTGCTATACTGAGACAACAGATATTGCCAACATACTGGCTGACAGATTCAGCGCCTGCTTTACAACCCGCCCAAGGACCAATTACATTACCTGAGGAATGCCAGGCATCCAGCATTACTGCAGCACAGGTTAAAGCTGCATTGTCCAAGGAAATGAATACAGCTTCCATGGGACCCGACAATATCCCTGGATGTGTTCTACATGAACTACAAGGTGAACTGGCACCACATCTGCAAAAAAACAAACTGCAAAAAGTCACACAGCAAGCCTTTTCCTCTGTTGAAACTTGGTTATCCGATGCCCAATTAATAGTCAACCCAAACAGAACTAAACTACTCATCTTCCAACCCACCAAACATACTCAAAACAACTCTCACTTTAACATCACAACAAAAGACAACACTACTATATACCCAACTGAGCACACCAAATTGCTAGGAGTGGAAATAGACAATAAACTAAAATTTGACATTCACATATCCATGACCATAAAAAAGTCCACAAAAAACTAGGAGCGTTATACAGAAATAAGCAACTTCTCACCAAAGCAGCAAAGATTTCAATAGCAAATTCCCACCTTATCTCCACCCTACTTTATGCCTCTCCAATATATACCAACCTAAGGCAATGCGATCTAAACAGGCTAGAGACCTGCTACAACAAAATTGACAAATTCGCCACAGGGGCATCCTACCATAGTCACCACTGTCTCTCACTTGCTGAACTGGGCTGGCTTGAACTCCCTCACCTCCTTCAATGGTATCAACTCTCACTCACCCACAAACCAGTAAACCATCCACTAAATGTCCCATCCCTCCAGAATCTACTCCAACCCTATCGCACCACCAGACCACTAAGATCCAGCAACAAAAATCACTTGCAGATCACTAAAGCCAATAACTCTGCTGGTGAAGCACTATTCTCTTGCACCATAACCAAATTATGGAACTCCCTCCCACCCACAATTACCTCCATACAATCATGCTCCCACTTCAAAACTTTACTAAAAGTGCACCTACAAACATGCTGGCTATGCCCTTGCAACTCCCACTCTAATATCACCCACCCCATCCAACCACTACCTTTCTTTCCACTCCACTAACTACCTTGATTATAGCAAGCTTAGATGCTCATAAGCCTAGTACTTATTATACAGCAGGAACTTCTTATTGTAACATTTGTTAATGCCTGTTATGTACTTCACAGATAAAGATTCTAGTTGTCTACTGATGTACTATGTTCTTCATCTGTAAATATGTTGTAAGTAATTGCTATGTAAATTTTTAATCGCTATGTTATCCAATGTAACTACTGTCTGTTTATTTTAACTGTGGAGCTTTTCTCCCCGGGCCTCCACTGAAAATGGACCTACGTCCAGTGAGACACTCCCGGTCAACAAATATAAATAAATAAATAAAATAAATAAATAAATCTGTGTGCCCTGTTCAATCACAGCCTCACCTCAGGCTTTGTTCCTACTGAATGGCGCACTGCTACAGTCATCCCTCTCCATAAAGGGGGAGTGACCCATTAGCCTGACAAGTCTGATATGTAAGGCTATGGAGCACATCATAATGGACCTAATTAACAAGGATATAGGTAATCTCCAAAATCTAGATCCCACTCAATTTGGTTTTGCGAAAGGTAGAATATACCTGTTCAACCTGGTTGACTTCTTTGAGTCAGTAACCAGAGCTGTGGATGAGGGCAAGGCAGTTCATACAGCCTACCTCGATCTGGCCAAGGCCTTTGATACCATCCCCCACTCAGGAATTATAGATAAACTCACCAAATTAGGCTTTAACCCTAGGTGGGTTGCAAACTGGCTCACAGATAGAACCCACAGTGTGAAAGGCGCGGACTCCAAGTCAGACTGCCAACCAGTTACGAGTCCCACAGGGAATGGTCCTGGGTCCTCTCCTGTTTGGCATCTACTTCTCAGACATCCAGGCCAACATGGAGGGACTCTGGCTGACCAAGTTCACAGACAACTGCAAGCAGGGAGCCATTATTAACTCCCCAAGTGATGTAGACATCCTACAGAAATGCCTCATTGAGACCAATGACTGGTGTCAAAACCATGGCCTTAAGCTTAATGCGTCATCATCCCCTTTGGGAAAAACTCAGTTCCCACTAATTACCACATCGATGGGAGCCCACTGAACACTGAAGACGTTATAAGAGATCTGGGGACACAGATTGACAGCAACCTCTCCTTCAACCACCACATTACCACTGTGGTCAGAAAATCCTTCTGTGTGGCACATCTCATTACCAAGGGTTTTGCATCCAGGAAGAAAGCGGTCATCATCTCTTTCTATTCTTCCCTCATTAGGGCTCATTAGGGCAATCATCGAGTATAATGCCCCATTTGGCATGTACCTCACTAGACACATGCAACATCTGGAAAGGCCACAAAAGTACCTCACAAAGAGGATCCTAGGCCTTAAGACACGTCCTACATGGACAGACTCAAAAAACTCCAGCTATTCTCTGTCTCATATCATCTACTAAGAGGCAATGTCTGCTTGACTTACAAAGCCATGTCTGACCCAGCTCTGTTAGAAATGCTACATATAAAGAAATCTTAATCCCTCTGCACCACACGGTCCAGAGACCTCAACCTCATTACCAGAATCAACAGAACATGATGGAGGGACAAGTTCATAACCCAGAGACTTGCCCATGTTCTGGAATAGACTTCCCATACATGTCAAAAAGAGCACCTCACTGGCCCTCTTCAAGAGAAATCTTGGAGTGGATGGGAAATTGAAAGTTCACCCCATGATCACTACAGTGGCTCTAATTGATAGAGGCAGTGGGAACTAACGTCGGACGACATGATACCAGGGCATTTCTATGGGCTAGGCTTGTAAAGGCTCCAAGGCCATTAGCCTAGTGCACACCTTTGAACCTATGAATAATAAAATAAATAAATAAATAATAAATCTTTTGAGCTGCTGTGACAAAAACAACTTAGCGCTGAATGTCAGCAAGACTAAGGAACTGACTGTGGATTTCAGAAGGTCTCGAGAACCACATTAACCTCTAGAGACGAAAGGGATGACGGTGGAAAGGGTCAAAAGTACAAAGTTTCTGGGTGTACATATCACTGAGGACCTGCCCTGGTCAGTCCATGTAGATTACATGGTCAAAAAACCTCAGCAAAGATTGCACTTCCTAAGGAAACTGAGGAAGGCAAAACTATTGAAGACCATCCTCCAAACTTTTTACAGGGGTACCATCAAAAGCATCCTTACCAATAACATCACTGTCTGGTATGGGGGCTGCAACACCTCCAATTGCAAAGCTCTTAGGTGAGTTGTAAGGGTAGGAGAGAAAATCATTGGTTCCTCTCTTGCACCTCTGGAAGACCTACATGAATCACGCTGCATCAGCAGAGCCAGGAAGATATCCAGTGATCCTTTGCATCCTGCAAATGGTATGTTTTTCTGTCTCTCCTCGGGTAGGAGATACAAAAGTATGCACTGCAGGACTTCTAGACTTTATAACAATTTCTTTCTCTCTCTCTCCATCAGACTACTGAACTCTTGTGAAAAAGAGCCAGGAGACTGTCAATGCATACTCTCCCTCCTACCACATAGATATGCTATTTATCTGACTATGCAGAGCCTTACATATCCATGCTTTATTGCACTATAAGTATTAAGCTTTCTCATGTGCAATAACTAACTGATGTGTATATTTAATGTTGATTCACACCTTACCTTATGGTAGGACTCTATGAAGTGCAATATTTATTTATATTTATCATACTGTGCAATATTCATGCTGACCATTCCATATGCTGTTTAGTTCTTATGTTATAATAAGGTCATGCACATGTTTTTACTTAGTTCTATTTATATGTAAAGTGTGTCTGATCATTATATTATTATTTTATTCTATTTTTACTTTTATTTTATTTTATGTTATTTTACTATCATTATTATTATTATTATTATTATTATTATTCTCTATATGTATGTTTTTACACTGGGATCGAAGAATCGCAATTTCGTTCAGCTGCACTGTGGTGTAGCTCTGACTGACAATAAAGTTTTCTTTGACTTTGATTTTTATATATTACAGACTGCTAAAAGCATTTCTGTAACATGATTTATTGCACAAGTGCTATTCAGATGATAGGAGTAAGGAGCGAGATGAGGAATCACTTTTACTGACACACAAAGTAGACTGCAAGCAAATCTGTTTGTTGTGTATTGTCATGCAAAGCTGACTAAATAGCTAAACCTTGCAGGGCGGGAAATGTGATACTCTTGTTAGCAGAAGGTTGGAATATGGGAAGAGTAACTTTAGAAGGAACTGAAGCAGATCAAAGTTAAATTGTCTGAAAAAAGTCTGTTATCTAAGCAAAGAGCTGCTAGTTCTGGAAGATGTTTTCACAGAATGCGTGACACATCAGCAGCAAACACATTTGTAAGAAGCACTGCATGACAGTAAATTATACTTTTACTGGGGCTTCTGAAAAATAGCTGTTCTCTGTTCTTCCATTCTAAGTGAATGGAACTGTAATGTGACAGTTCAACTATGGGCACTATAATCTTAGAAACAGTGGGCTTGCAGTGTATTACGGGGAAAAATTTTCTTCAGAAGAAAACAAACTCTCAACAGGATGTTTGCCCCCAGGAGGGCAGCCAGGGGTACAAACAGAATAAAATTAGTACTGACCAGACCTCCCAACCATCCCGAATTACTCGTTTTTTACAGAGATTTGGGGTCCCAATAATGGGGTGCCATGATTCCCAAGTGGCACCCCTTCATTTCTGATTTTTTCAATCTATTTGTTTAGATTTTGTGCTTTCAGAGCTGACGTCATCACGTGCATGGTGACATCAGCTCCATCAGCCTGTCGGAATTAAGTTGCGCATCTGTTTGAATACTGGGAGTCAAGGTGCAGGATTTCTGTTTGCTGTAATTGCCGCTCGTCAATACTGGGAGTCAAGGTGCTTTTAAGCCTATTGGAATTAAACTGTGGATGACTTACTGAATGCAGGACTGGAACTAAGCCGCACGCAGGATTTCTGTTCTGGGAGGACAACTGCCATTACTGGGTTAGCCATGGATTTAAAGTCAGAAAAACAAACGCTTTTGCAGAGAGATAAGGTACCTAATAGAGCTTTTGTGTGTGTGTGTGTGTATATACATACGAGCACATGTCATGTATACCTGTCTATCCAACCATCTACCTAGCTGGCAGCTGCACGTTATTTTAAAAGAGACTAAGGTGAAACTCAAATGATGAATCCTAAGAGATGGAACTAAATAATGACTATATGCTCTGATTCCTGTTGACTGTTGTGTACTTATCAAACTTGGATTGTATTTACATTATATCAGAAAGCTTCAAATATGTCTTTGGCATGTTCTGATTTTGTGTGCATTAACATTTTTGGATATATACTATAGGACTTCAATACAAATAAAGGTTTCCTAGTTGTATACTCCAAGTCACTGCCAGATATCCTCCTTATAAATTAATTTTACAAATTTTTCAGTTTGTTACAGAAGGCATAGGCAATTTAAAAATTGTATTTATTTTTGTTATCTGGGATCATGGACTGATCCCATATGGACCCAGTTCAGCTATAGTCCAAGAATGACATGATTCACTGATATACAGATTATGTGAAAAGAGTGAACAATAAATAGAAATTGTTAAGAACTATAACACAGCAAAACTTCAGGTATATAAGTTCTCAGTTTTTAATTTGATTATGTAAGAATGCAAACAACATCAAATTAGAGTTTATATGCAAAATCTAACTGTCATCAGCAATACTCAGCAAGAGGAGTAGGGCGGTATACATGCCCTATTGTAATTGGGGTTAACAGACCTATGCAGTGCATCTGCTCATTGCTAAACCCAGGAGGGTTGTCTGTGTATGCAAAGTTGCTGAAATCTGCACGTATCATAGGATAGTGCCAGCATACTGAGTGCATAGTAAAGCAGATCGTCATCATGGTTACACAAAGTTAATATCCTTTTTCTCACTTCAGCATTTGCCTGCTGAAACATAATGGAGTCTATCAACGTTTTCTTTCATTGAGCATTGTGGGGTTATTTTTTGATTTTCATACTGATAGTATGTGCTTCCAAACACAAAAGTATGGCATTGCCCCCAACGGAATACATCTGGTGGCTAGAGGTACTCAGGCTCAAACCATGTACCTTGGGTACAGGTAAAAAGAGCCTAAAGTCCCTAGCCACCAACATTTGTGAATTTATGCCTCCCATTTTTGTTCTGTTCCTCATTAAATCTCTGGTTTTCAGGATTTTGTATTTAAATGTCAAACTTCATATTCTTCAGAAAATAAATGATAAAACAAAACCTTTTATTCTAGCAATTTTCTAAGTTTAGAAGATCAGTATTTGAAATGTGTCCCTATTTTGGGGTTGTATTCCCCCATTATTGGCTATGTTCTGTTTTTCTGTGCTAAGAGGTTGAGAACTATGGTGAGAAGTGAATTCACTAAATGATAGTCATTTAAGTTTGTCTTTTTTTCTGTCAGGAAACTGCTGATTTGGCTTAGTGGTATGTTGCTCTGACTGTAGTGCACAGGGTTCTGAGTTCAAGACTTTGCAGTGAAATGTATGGTGGTGACACATGTTATTCAAGCAACTTTTATACAAGAAATGTTTAAAATGTGTCTCTGGGTTTTGGCCTTTTGACCCATCCCAATTGAAAATAAGTGCAAGAAGCTGTGCAACATTCCTATGGCTTACACTACTGTGATTCTATATATTATATATAACAATTATATATATATATATATATATATATATATATATATATATATATATATATATATATTTAGTGTGTGTGTGTGTGTGTGTGTGTGTAGAAGTAGACTGTTATCATGGAAATGTTCTGAATAGGGCAGTTTTGTCATTATTGGTTCATACATTTTGTTTCATTGCCTAATGGAAAAATGTTCAAACAAAAAATTTAAAATGCAATTGTGTGTGGAAGTAGACTTTTATGATGGAAATGTTCTGAATAGGGCAGTTTTGTCATTATTGGTGCATGTATTTTGTTTCATTGCCTACTGGAAAAATGTTTAAACAATACATTTAAAATCCGCTCTAACTTAAGTCTAACAAGTGTGCTGTATTATACAAGGAATATAATTTAATAAAGTCAGAAAGGTGTATCAAAGAACGCATGTATGTTTCTTGTTATGTGTGCAAGGGGCCTCTGATTTGATAACAGCCCAAAGTTAATCTTTATCCACCACTGGCCAGATGCATTTTCTTTGGATGTGGTGTGGGTTTTAATGCTGTTTCAATGAATGTGAGTTTCAAGGGCAGGGAAGTTTTAATGCCAAGTCTATTTTCATTGTGAGACAGTATTGCTTTGTTTAGCAGATATCTATTAGTGTTTCTGCATTATGCTATAAAATGTATAATCATTGTAAAAGTAAAGCAGTATTCACACATTAGTGTTTATGGTAAATGGGGTGAAATAGCCAGGTAATGGGACATTTGAATGGTTGCAGGGGGACTCTGTTGCTATATTTTGGTTATGTTCTTCAGTTTGCGTTTGAAAATTGGTATCCCACAATTCCATTAGAGTGGGCAGGGTTGTGTAATTATGTATGCAAATTTTACGTTAATCAGCGTACAGATTTGTACCTTGCCTTGTCCAGATTGTTGATGTTTCCAGGCTGAAAGGTATGGTACCGTCTACTTCTGTTTGGTACATATAGGTTTGCAATGAGCCAAACTTAATGAAAAGTTAAAAATATATATCTTTTTTTTAATTATTTTCCCATAGTCATCCTTTAAATGGATCTTTACGGCCCTGTTTATGTTGTTTGTCTGGAATAGGAGGGTTTAAAATTAAACAATATATATATATTTTCCACACCTACTTCTAAGTGTATAAAAGCTGATATTTTTAACATTGTCATTTATTTCTGATTTTTTTATTACTGAGGATCACATCTCTGTGATGAATAAAAGCTTGTTGCTTTAGAACACTACCTGGGTTTCATGATTTTTGGAAATGATTGTGACTGAGCTCATCAACAAAGTTTTAAGACTACTAGTTTTTTCTGGTTTTATTTATTTATTTATTATCCTTTTATAAAACAATACTTGATTAGTGCTTCCCTCTGCTGCCCAACTTGTAGGTTCATTTTATACATCTAATATAGTGTCAACACTTGACTCTGTGGATATAATTGAAGTATTGGAATATCTATGTACTGTGCTCTATCATCGTTTTTTTCCTGTGTATCAGATTATGGGGCTGCATGATGGTTCAGGTAAATTCTCTGCTTCATATGTCCAGAGCCTAGGTCTTAGTTCTGACATTTAGACATTTACTTATACTTCCTATGGCTGTCTGTCTTTTCTCCAGGTACCACATCTTTCTCCCACACTCAAAGGTATATCAGTTGAATGGCTATATCAATTTGTTCATATGTATGAGCTTCTCTCTCTCTCTCTCTCTCTCTCTCTCTCTCTTTCTCTCTGTCTTAATGTAACTTTTGAGCAGCAGCAGACACACACAAGTATTTTTGCAATAAGAGTGGTTTATTCAACAGAACCTTAAAAACAGACTGACTTTGCCACAGAAAACAAAATATATTGACAGGTTTAAATGACACAGTAACTCAATAATATAATTGTCAGTACAATGAATAGTTGTTTGTTGGTTAGCCCTACCATGTTTGCTCTTCTATACCACACACACACACACACACACACACACACACACACACACACACACACACACACACACACACATACACATCACACACTGACACCTATGACCAGTTTGGTGAGTCCAATCCACCTACTGCATATCTTTAGTGTGGGAGGAATCTGGAGCACATTGAGAAAAGGTAGGGCATGTAGACATCACACAGAAGGCACTCCAGCCAAGGAGACAACAGCACTTTTGCAGTTAGGTGACAATGCCACTCTCTGTGCCACTGTGCCACACTAAACCATCATTAGTTTACTAAACGTTCCTACTTATGCCTATTCACCATTAGGCATTCTCCTGCCAAGACTACAATGCAGTGTTACTGTGTATGTGTGTTGGTGTCTATATATATATATATATATATATATCTATATATATATATATATCTATATATATATATATATATATATATATATATATATATATATATATATATATATATATATTCTTTTTTATATATATATATATATGTATATATATTCTTTTATATAAATATTTATATATATATATATATTCTTTTTATATATATGTTATGTCTCTCATTCTCTCTCTCTCGCTCTATATATATATAATATATATATATATATGTATATATATATTATATATATATATATTTTTATATATAGCAGTATGTCTCAATTTATCTGTGTGTGTGTGTGTGTGTGTGTGTGTGTGTGTGTGTGTGTGTGTGTGTGTGTAAATTTATTTATATACACATACCCAGACCCCCCCCCCACACACACACACACACACATACATATATACATATATATGTAGATGTATATAGCTAGCCACCTGGCAGTGAATATTGGCTCTAGATGACTGTCATTGTTAAAGTAACACCCCAACCCCATGCGCAACAATGGGAAAAAAGGACTGTGGATAGATGGATGGATGTTTGTTTATTTCACATTTGTTTACCGGGAAAGTCTGACTGGGTGAAAACCCATTTTCAGTGGTGGCTGGGGAGAAAAGCTCCATGTACAATCAAACAAACAATGTAAAAAGGACATATCTAGGTTACATGAATGTATGTTAACTTGATACAGAGGAAATAGCTTGATAAAACATACAATGCATATAGTTAGATTACATAAGATTCATACAGTTGGATATACATTGTATATACTGTTAATCACTCTTCTCTATTATAATAATAATTACTGTTTAATAAGGCAAACAATGTCTATAGGTTCATAGGTAAGTACTAGGCTATCGGCTCTCGGGCCTATATAAGCCTAGCCAAAAACATTCCCTGGCTTTCGCCACCCAAGAAAATTATTTTCCTGTGCCCCTGTTGAGCAGAGCCACAGAAGTGACCCCAGGGGTGAATTTCCTATTTCCCATCCAATTGTCAAGATTTTTCTTAAAGAGGGCTAATGAGGAGCTTTGTTTGACATTAATGGGTAGTCTGTTCCAGAGCATGGGAAGCCTCTGGGACAGGAATCTACCCTCCAACATGTTCTGTTTATTGTGGTGACAAAGTTTAGGTCCCTAGAGCATGTGGCTTGGAGAGATTGGGGTTTCTTTAAGTGTAGCATGTCCAACAGATCTGGGTTTGGCATGGCTTTGTATGTTAGGCAGAGGTTGCCTCTGAGTGGGTGATATGCAACGGAGTAGAGTTGGAGTTTTTTGAGATGGTCTGTGTATGACATCTGTTTGAGACCAATAATCCTCTTAGTGAGGTATTTCTGTGGCCTTTCTAGTTGTTGTAGAATCTTGCGAGGTACATGCCAAATGGGGCGTTGTACTCTATAATGGGTCTTATGAGGGATGAACAGAGAGGAACAATGACCTATTTTTTTCTGGAGGAGAACCCCTTTGTGATGAGGCATGTCATGTAGATGGATTTCCTGACTACTGTGGCGATGTGATTATCAAAGGAGAGACTACTGTCCACCTGTGTCCCAAGGTCTCTTATGACACTTTTGGTGTTTAGTAGGCTACCTCCTATGTGTACCCATGTACAGTGTTTTGCCCAAAGGGGATGACAATGCATTTCTTGGCACTGAGCTTGAAGCCATGACTTTGACACCAAGCATCGGTCTCAGTGAGGCCCCTTTGTAGAATCTCCACATCATTAGGGGATTCTTTTATGTCACCTAGTTTGCAGTCATCTGCGAACTTCATTAGCCAAAGACCTGCTGTATCAGCCTGGACATCTGAGAAGTAGATGCCAAACAGGAGAGGACCCAGGTCTGAACCCTGTGGTACTCCACTTGTCACTGGTCTGAACTCAGATTTGGAATTGGCTACTTTCACTGTGTGGGTACTGTCAGTGAGCCAGTCGGCCACCCATCTTATGACACAGGGATTTATGCCCAGTCTAGTGAGTTTATCTATAATTCCAGAGTGGGGGATGGTGTCAAAAGCCTTGGTGAGGTCAAGATAGGCTGTGTGCACCACCTTACCCTTGTCCACTGCTCTGGTGACTTCTTCAAAGAAGTCAATCAGGTTTAGGATACATGATCTACCTTTTACAAACCTAAACTGAGTGGGTCCAGAGTTTGGAGGTTACCTATGTCTTTGTTTATAAGCTCCAAGATGATACGTTCCATGGCCTTGCAGACCAGGCTTGTCAGGCTAATGGGGTGGTAGTTCCCGAGGTCAGTGGTGAAGCACCCTTTGTGGAGTGGGATAACCATTGCTGTGTACCATTCAGTAGGCACAAAGCCTGAAATAAGGCTATAACTGAACATGGTACTTAGGTGGGGTGCCAGTTTGTTCTGTAGTTCATGCAGAACGCAGCCTGGGATGTTGTCTGGTCCCATGGATTTATTTATTATTATTTATTTATTTCCAGTTTGATAACCGGGGAAGTCCACTGGGCCCGAAAGCCCGTTTTCAGTGGAGGCCCGGGGAGAAAAGCTCCACGATAATACATTACACACAAAAAAAAAACAGCAGAAAAGATCTAAACTAGTACATTACACACAAAAACACACTCTGTTCTAATAGCATAATACTTTAACAATTTCCAAACAAGAATGAGGTGCAATGGGCACTATACATAAGAAAAAGATATATTAGTGCAAGTGTGAAGTTAGTAAGTAGGAAAGGAAAGCAAATTATAGATAGAGTTTGAATGCAAGAGCATGGATGCATGGGAGAAAAAAGAAGAAGCAAAGAAATTAAAGGAGAGGTGTTAGAAGAGGATAGAACAGAAAACTAATGTTCAAATTGTGGTTGAGTCCAGGAGACCACCTAGAGAAAAAGGCAAAAGAGTTAAGGTGAGAGTGAGCATAGTACTTGAAGGAAGGTAAAGGGTTTAATCAGGGAGGAAGGAGGAGATAATGAAGAAGAGGGGAGCTAGGAGAGAGGCAGAAGAAGGGGAACCAGGGGGGGTGGGATAGAACTAGGATAAATTGAGATCTAGGTAGGAAGTATACAATTACATTTCCAATTTTGGAAGAGGTGAGAATGAAGAAGAGATTTAAAGTGTTCATAGCTTGTAGTGGCTCTTAGAAGGGAAGGAAGTGAGTTCCATTTTTTTGCTGTAGTATAGGAAAGTAGGAGCTGGCCAGGGGGTCGTTTGGGTTTGTAAATTGAAATAAGATTTTGGTGGCTAGATCTTAGGGGCCTTGGAGGATTGTATATGGTGAAGGTATTAGATAATGCTGGGCAAGCAGTAGGTTTAAAGATTAGTTTGTGTGCAGTAGTAAGTTGGAGGAAATTGAGTTGATTAGGGAGTTCTAACCATTGGAGACTACGGAGGCAGATGCAGTGGTGTGTAGAATGAGTGGAGTTAGTAGCGAATTTGGCAATTTTATAGTAGCAACTTTCGAGTTTTGCGGAGATAGAAGAGGAGAGATTGGATAGAAGAGGAGCACCATACAGTAGAGAAGGGAGAAGGAAGGTAGTGGCGAGGGTTTGTCTTGAAGATGGAGTAAGAAAGTTTGCATTTCTATAAAGCATACCGAGCTTCTGATGAGTTTTCTTTATGTTTAGTTGAATATGATTGTTAAATTTCAGGTGTTCATCAATGGTTACTCCGAGTAATTTAGCACTACTAACAACTTCTATTGAGGACTGGGAGAGGCTGGAAATTATGAAGGATGACTTATCAGGAGTCAGAGCTTTTGAGGGGGAGAAGAGAATGATGTGTGATTTTTTGGCATTGAGGAGAGATGATTTTGAAGCATCCAATTTTCTATGGTTGTGAAGGCCAATTGGGTTTTGGCTTGGAGCTCGGGAAGGTTGGGTGCAGAGCAGATAATAGTGGAGTCATCTGCGTATTGGACTATTTGAGCAAGAGGAATAGAAGAGTGGAGATCATTGATAAAAATGTTAAAGAGCAAAGGCCCGAGAATAGAACCCTGAGGGACTCCGGTAGGGGTAGGTAGGAATTTTGAGGTACCAGTATTCCATTTCACAGCTTGGGATGTATCAAAGAGATAACTTCTGAACCAAGAAAGAGAGTTGTGGGAGAGGTTGAGGTTAGAGAGGTGGTTGAGAAGGAGAGTGTGGGATATAGTGTCGAAGGCCTTAGAAAGGTCAAGAAGAACAGTGGAGACAATTTTTCCAGAGTCACGGGCTTGGTTGACAATTTCTAGGAAGGAATGAAGAGCGGTTATGGTACTGTGGCCAGGCGAAACCCATGTTGTGTAGGAGTGAGGAGATGGTTATCGAGAAGGTAGGGCATGAGTTGCGGTGTATGCATTTTCAAGAATTTTGAGATTGGGGAAAGAATTGCTATTGGGCGGAAGTTAGAGATGGTGTTATTTTTGCCTCCTTTATGGAGGGGCAGAATGTGGGCAGCTCTCCAAAGTTTGGGAACATAAGATTCTTGGATGGATCTATTGATGAGAATGCTGATAGGTATGGCGATGCCATTTGCTGCGAGCTTGAGAAAGAGTGATGGAATGTTGTCAGGGGCATTGGAGCATGGTTTGAGTTTGAGAAGAAGTTGTTTGATGCTGGTGGTAGACACAGGATGTAGAATGAAAGTGGGAGGAGGGTTATGAGAGTTGGAGTGAGGGATGGGTGCAGAAGGATGCCTTGGGTTAGGGGTAGGGGTGGAAGAGGAGAAGGATTTAGTCAGTTCAGCTATTGAGCCAGTAAAAAATGAGTTAAAGAGAGTTGCTATTTCAGTGTCAGTCTTATTATTGTCTGGACAGGGATTGGATTTTGTACCTGGATGTAGGAGTGAATTGATGGAATTCCAGAATTTTTTGGGATTATTTGTGAGGGAGGACTGAAGTTTGCCGTAGTAAGATTTCTTATCTTTTATAATAAGTTTTTTAGCAAGATTACGGAGTTGCTTAAATAGCAGTAAAGAGGCTGAGTTTTTATTTTTGTTGTATAGTTTCCATGTTTTGTCCCTTTGTCGCATTAGAGTTTTAGTGTCTTTAGTTAGCCAAGGGGCAGAGTTGAACTTTATCCTTTTTGTACGGGGAGGGGCTTGGGAGTCTAGGATTTTAAGGAAGGTAGTATTGAAGAGTTCTAGGGCTTCATCTAGGGGAAGAGTGTTTAGTGAATCCCAGTTTGTTAGTCGAAGGGTTTCTGAAAATACTGAAGGATTAAAATTAGTTAGGTTGCGAGAGTAGGCATATTGTTGTTGGTGTGGGAGCTGTTGGGTTTTTCGGTTAATAAAGGCTGGGAGATGATCACTTAATGAGTCTGGTAAGGTACCTGAGTTGGAGATATTGTTAGGGTGGCTGACTAGAATCCAGTCCAAGATGGACCCTGGAGGGTTGGTTTTGTTAGGTCTGGTAATGTTGTTTATTAGTTGAGTAAAATTATAAAGATTGATAGACTGAAGGGGAGTATTGTTATTAATATTATTCCAATCAATATTTACATCACCTAGAATGAAAGTTTCCTGTTTAATATTGTTTGAGGCCCAACAGAGAATATTCTCTAGGGTGGAGGAGTTGTCTCCAGGAGGGATATAGATGGTTATAATACAGATACTTTTGAAGTTGTTTATTTTGAGGATTCCTATGACTAGTTCTGCATTATTAAAGTTGGGAATGGTATTTTGGTATGGGGTAAGATTTAGCAGGCAGTTGTAGACTAAGGCTACACCACCACCTTTTGTTTTGGCGATCGGACCTGAGTGCTTGGTAGCCAGGTGGTAAAATTTCAGAGTTACTAGTTTGAGGTTTTAACCAGGTTTCTGTTACTGCTACTATGTCAGGTTCATTTGTATTTAGCCAGGCATGAAAGTTTGTTATTTTGTTATTAATACTCTGGGTATTAATGGTAATAAATGTAAGGTATTTATTATTGTGCCTATTTGTGGGGGTAGTGGGAGAGAGAATGTTAGTTGGTGTTGGCCCAGGGTTAGGATGGACATCTCCTGCGAGAGCAAGACAAGAGGAGGAGTAGAGGAGTTGAAATCTAGAAATGCGGAGTGAAGTAAAAGGGAGATGTAATTTACATTTGAAAGTGGGAGATTTTTTGTAGAGTGTATGGTGTTTTAGTTTAAAGTAATGAAATGGATTAGGATGAAGGAGGGAGGGATATCAAGTAAAAATGGAGGGATGAAGGATGTGGAAGGGAGATAATGGAGGATGAGTGGGGTGAAAAAGAGGCGGGTAGTGTGGTATTGGAATAAGAAGATACATTATACAGAATGGTAAGAATGAAAAGACATGTAAATGGGGTGAGATAGTGTGGAAGAGTCATGGAGGAGTAGTGTAGGATAGATATTGGAAGATAGGGTAGTGGTAGGCTATGGAGTATAGAGATATAAGGAGGGGATATATGAGAAAGAGCAGTTGGGAAAGGGGAGAGAGAGGGGGAGGGGCAGATTAAAGAGAAATCTGTAGGAGGGAGAGGAGCAGAGTGATGGGATAGGCAGAGTGGTATAGGGGAGGGGCTAGGAGGGGACTAAAAATGTAGATGCACTGGGGGTGGGTGGGATTTGGGGGTAGGGTAGGGAGCGGAGTGAGCCAGAGGCTTAACGGAGTGGGAAGAGCCACAGAAGGAGAGAGGCCAGGAAAAAAACTATCAGTGGAGAGCTGAAGAGATAAGGAAAGCTTGGATATAGGAGGAAGGAAAGGGCCTTACCAGTAGTGATAGTGGACAGAGAAGTGTAAGATAAACTTATCTTCTGGGGGGGGGGCTGGCAATGCAGCAAGGTAGGAGAGTAGGACAGCAGAGGTCCAGGAAGGCAAGGGAAGATCAAGAATCTATCGTTGGAGTAGGGAAAGCAACAGGTAAGTACAGGGGACAGAGATGTAGTATGAAAGAGAGGACTATAGTGGATTAAGAGAGTAAAGTAAGAAATAGGGCTTTACAGATTAAAGGGGAAGAAGATAAAGAAGAAATAGAGTATAAGGCAGTAATTAGATTAATAGGGAGAGGACGCCATCTAGTGGCCAGGTGCTGGGATGCAACTAAGGTCCACAGAGGCTGTTGAAGGGGTAGAATAACTGAATGGAGGAGGATGAGGACAGTGTAGGTAAGTGGAGCTAGTAGAAGAGTAAGGGTGGTTGTACAAAAAAGAAGAGGAAGGGCTGACTGCTGGCTTCTTGGCAGGGAAGCATTCAGAACACCTAGCGGGGCTAAAATAACTAAAGAACAGTAGGTTTAGCAGATGGTGCACATACTTCCTTGGTTTCTTCAAGGGGAGGCTTGTTTCTAGTCCAAATAGGGGGAGAGAGCAGCACAGTTTGTTGAGTTGCTTGGCGGACTGGATAAGCTGGGAAGGCTTGAGATGTAGGTCTGGAAGTCCACACAGGTGTATCCAAATAGGGGAGAGCAGGGACTAAAGTTCCTTGGTTTCTTCAAGGGGAGGCTTGTTTCTAGTCCAAATAGGGAGAGAGCAGCACAGTTTGTTGAGTTGCTTGGCGGACTGGATAAGCTGGGAAGGCTTGAGATGTAGGTCTGGAAGTCCACACAGGTGTATCCAAATAGGGAGAGCAGGGACTAAAGTTCCTTGGTTTCTTCAAGGGAGGCTTGTTTCTAGTCCAAATAGGGGGAGAGAGCAGCACAGTTTGTTGAGTTGCTTGGCGGACTGGATAAGCTGGGAAGGCTTGAGATGTAGGTCTGGAAGTCCACACAGGTGTATCCAAATAGGGGAGAGCAGGGACTAAAGTTCCTTGGTTTCTTCAAGGGGAGGCTTGTTTCTAGTCCAAATAGGAGGAGAGAGCAGCACAGTTTGTTGAGTTGCTTGGCGGACTGGATAAGCTGGGAAGGCTTGAGATGTAGGTCTGGAAGTCCACACAGGTGTATCCAAATAGGGAGAGCAGGGACTAAAGTTCCTTGGTTTCTTCAAGGGAGGCTTGTTTCTAGTCCAAATAGGGGAGAGAGCAGCACAGTTTGTTGAGTTGCTTGGCGGACTGGATAAGCTGGGAAGGCTTGAGATGTAGGTCTGGAAGTCCACACAGGTGTATCCAAATAGGGGAGAGCAGGGACTAAAGTTCCTTGGTTTCTTCAAGGGGAGGCTTGTTTCTAGTCCAAATAGGGGGAGAGAGCAGCACAGTTTGTTGAGTTGCTTGGCGGACTGGATAAGCTGGGAAGGCTTGAGATGTAGGTCTGGAAGTCCACACAGGTGTATCCAAATAGGGGAGAGCAGGGACTAAAGTGTTCCGACGCTGAAGCCAGAGGAACACTTTAGTGTTGAATTGGAGACTGCAGTAGTGTTGAATTGGAGACTGCAGTAAGCTTTTTCAGGGTAGGATAAAAGTTTTTTGAAAGTGAAACCACCACAGTAGAGTAAGGTATTGTTCTAGTGGAGAGAAACAGTTGAATTGAAATATTTTAAATGCTGTATTGTTTATTCATAGCAGGGACAGTAAATAGGAAGAAAAATGACAGAAAAGTTGAGCATTTAATAATAGAATCCCATTGCTGTCCTTTCATTGAATGTGCGTTTTTAGCCATTGTGAGCTGCTGTTCTGATCTACGCTTCACACCTGATATTAGTATTTGATTACAGCATGTAGAAATGACAGCCCAAAACACACAGCAGCTGCTAATTTCCTCTGTAAGTTTCTCATTCCTTTTAGTTCTTTTAAGCTGTTCTAATCAGTAACAAACATCTAACTTTATTTCTTTTAATTAATGTGTGCAGTGAGAGTTAATAATACTACAACATAAGCTATTAACATTCAGCTAAATGTAAGCAAATTATATGTCAGCAACAGCTCAATATAAACCATGACTATAGCTTTTGTTTTACCAAATCATCATATCTAAAAAAGAAGAAAAATTTTATTTTGAGTATATGTCTCACATATATACTTGAAAAGCAAAGAAAGAAAAGGAAAGTTCTTTTATTTTTTTCACAGACATCAGTCATGAACTTTGACTTAGATTTTCTTCAGGACAGCTCAATGCAGGAAGAAGCCAGCAATCTGACAGAAATGGAACATTCTTTTGTTCTTAAGCTTTCTCTTAAGTGTCAGTTACTTCATAAATGACCTAGTCACGCTCACACATTTCCCATAACGGTGTTTTTGCTGTCGGGATTCCGAGTTGTCAGTTATCTGCCCCGTCGGTCTTCTGGTGTCGGTGATGTCATTGTCGATCTTCCGAATTTTCGTTCTTGTGTTTTAGTGGCATCTTTCAATCAAACGGTCATAGGCGGGGTTTGAGCGGGGCTTGCTATTGCGCATCTGTTTGGTTAATACACTTCAATTTCGCCGTTTATGGAAACAATTGTGTAGGTAGCTGCTTGAAATTTTGATTCACGAGACAGGATCGTTAGAAGCAAAACAGCTCGAGGAACAAAATAAATGTATGTTTCCCTGCGGAAGTTAAACATAAATAGATGTTAATAAATGGATGCTGTGTTCTTGGCTTTGGAGAGTGCGGCCTTTACTTGTGCTTCTATAATTACAGGGGTTTTGCATTCTTCCAGTATAGAGATGGGCCATTTGGGGGTAAGGGGGGTAAATTTTGCACTGAACCTATCTTCCAGGATGTTCGCAATATCAGTTGGTTCTGTATATCTAGTGCCATTGTGCTGTAGCTCAGAGCAGATCAGAGTGTTGCCATTGAGATTCTTGTCATAGCTGTAGAATGCTTTGTGGTTGTTTTTAGAATCAGTGGCAATTTTATTTTCGTAACTAGCTTTAGAGGCTTTTATGAGGGATCTCAGCTTCTTACTGAGGCTGACCAGGGAGTTCCTGCAATCAGGGGATTTTACTCTTTTTTTGCAACAGCTTCTTCCTTCTGTTGCAGAGTTTATTTATGGCAGGGGACCACCAGATTGGCTTCCTTTTTTTGGAGGATAGCATCTTGGTTCTGTTGGGGATGGCACGTTCCATCCATGCATGTATGTGCTTATACAGTGCATTTGTAAAGGATTCAGCAGTCGTACCTCTATTTTCCGTCTGTATGAGTGTCGTGAAGTTTGCCACTTCTGTCTTAAGAAGCATGAAGTTGGCTTTGGAGAAGTTTTTTACGGTGGTTTCCTTAATGGGGAGTGGGGTCGGGATATGGATGTCTAAGGTGATTAGCTTGTGGTCAGATCTGGCCAGCAAGGAGTTGACCTCTGGCGTGGAACATCGGTTACTCATATTGGTAATGACCAGGTCCTGGATATTGCTGCCCCTAGTGGGGGTATGGACAAGCTGATTCAGGGCATTGGAATTTATGAATTCCAGAAAATGTTGAGCAAACGAGTTAGTACATGAGTAATTTTCCCAGTTGATGGTGGGGTAGTTGAAATCACCCATTATTAAGGTATTGGGCTGTACCTTAATATTATCCAGTATATCAAGAAACTTGGAGTGAGCATCCTGGGGCATGGCAGGGGATCTGTAACAAACTACAACCTGGATTGCAGTTTTGCCCAGTGTTAGTTACACTTGGATAATTTTGAATGCATCATGTTGAGCAACTAGCCTGGAGGTGCGGATAACCTTAATGAATATGGACGTGCCTCCTCCTTTAGTGTTTCGGTCCAGGTTAGGTGGCTGAAAGGTGTGGTAAGAATTATAGCCTGGTAATGCAGGGTTCCTCTCTGGAGCCTTGAGCCAGGTCTCTGTCACTGCACAGATGTCGATGTTCTCCATTTTAAGGAGTGCTTTGAGTGAGTGCATTTTGAGGTTTAGACTTCTAGCATTGAATAGCATTACCCGCAAATTTTGCTTGCTAGTACCTGCTATGGTGGTGAGTTTGTCATTTGAACCCTGACTAAAAAAGGCCCTATAGGGGTGGCAAGAGCCTTAGCCAGTATCCAGAATCCCAGGGGCGACAGGTGCAGGCCATCTCTGGCAAAGCATCGTGGTCTGTCGATCATGTCGTCCCAGGCAGACAGATACTGTATCCCCTTAGAATGTCACCAGAAGCTTAGCCAATTGATGAAGTCATTAATTTTGTCCTTGTACTGCAGTATCATTCTGGGCAATGGCAGGATGCTACTCAAGGCAGGATGCCTGGGCTACATGACCAAGAGCTCCTCTATGTCTCTTTTCATGTAGTCCAGGGAGATACATCTCAGGTCATTCACTCCAACATGAACAATGACAGAGTCATATTTGTACTTGAGGTGGAATGATCTGAGTTCATGCATTATGTGGCAGATCCTGGCACCTGACAGGCAGCTGACAGTAACTTTCTCCTTGTTTAGCCTTGTGAGTAGGACATCAGTGTGCCTGACTATAGAGTTGCCTATGACTAGTGTGTTGGGTACATTGTTTTGCCTTATGGGCTGAGGCTGAGTGTCACACTGATTTTGTGGTCTATGTGTCATTTAGGTAATATTAGGGGGTAGTGTCTTGCATTTCAGCTTGGGAGGTCTCTGTTGTTTGGGCAGATGTTTATTGAGATCCTCCGTAAATGTAGGTGTGTGTTTTGTGTTACTATGTGTGGGTTTAGGTGGTGTAGATTTTGATGGCCTTTGTGTTGAGTGTGGTATGGTGCAGGTGTTTACCTTCTCCTCTTGACTGTCTAGTCCAGTCTTGGCTGGAGAGAGCTTAGCTTCCAGTTTGGCTGTATAAGTGCATCTCTAACAGGTTGTATGGCAGATGGTAAGAGGAGAGGGTTGTCAGTGTACATGAGGCAATTGCTACATTGCCCCAAGATGCCCAGATTCATCAGGTGGATGGGGAAAACACCGGGAACTGCCCCTTAGACATGTCTGGTTAGGTGCTTATTAATTTAAGTACTAAAACGTGTTTTCCTCTTACAAGTGAGGAAAGTTGAGTTCTGTAGTAATTTGTAGATTATTTAGGGCTTGCAACGAGTTTTGAACAAGTGTTAAGAACAAGGAAGCAGTTTTGAGTGCTAAAACTAGAAAACTGGCTAGTTCTAAGGGAAGATTTGAAGAGAAGACCTTCTGGCACCGGGAATAGTTTAACCCTAGTTAAATGATGCTGCAAGATGTGCAAAACCATGTAAACATGGATTTTTTTAACAGAAAGACGAAAGAGCTAGAAATAGCCCAAAATGGGCAATAAAACTACAGATTCTGAGCTGAAACCACTCCTCCAGACACAGATAGGCTACTCAAAGCTCACCACTCTCACTGATGAACAAAGAAGCTTCTATCTTAGTAAGGTCTGGGCAACACAGAAACTACAAAATAGCCCTGAATTCAGCAAAATCTGAAAACTGAACTCTACTAGTTATAGAAAGGCGGGAAACGAGTGGAGAGATAGGATTTTTTTGCCAAAAATTACACTTCTAAAGCAGAAAAATGGCTATTCCACTTGAGTGTGTAGCCCCCAATAGTTAAACAGTTGAAAAACACTTGAAAATGATCAGGTAAAGTGCAAACAATATCAGAATTTGAAAAATAGTTTGAATAAGTTGCAAAGTTAATAAAAAACACTTGGAATAGTGCGGCTAGCGAAAATAAGCAATAAAAAGCAAAATAGTGGTACTTAATCCACTCAAGTCTCTCTTTTCTCTCTCTGCTGCTAGAGAACTCTGTAGGACACCCATGCATAATCTTGTTGAGGTAATACAAGCACAAAAAACACGCAAACACGGGTTTTTAAACAGAAAGATGAAAGGGATAGAAATAGCCCAAATCGGCCAATAAAACTACAGATTCTGAGCTGAAACCTCTCCTCCAGTGACAGATAGGCTGCTCAAAGCTCACCACTCTCACTGATGAACAGAGAAGCTTCCTTCTATCTTAGTAAGGTCTGGGCAACAAAGGAACTACAAAACAGCCCTGAATTCAGCAAAATCTAAAAACCGGACTCTACTGGTTATAGAAAGGCAGGAAACGAGTAAAGAGAGAAGATTTTTTTTTGTTGTTTTTTTTTTTCAAAAATTAAAACAGATGCAGTAATACAAACACTTTTAAAGCAGAAAAATGGCTATCACACTTGTGTGTGTAGCCCTCAACACTTAAACAGTTGAAAAACTCTTGAAAATGATCAGTTAAAGTGCAAACAGTATCAGAATTAAAAAAAAAATTCAAATAAGTTGCTAAGTTAATAAAAAATGCTCGGAATAGTGTGGCTAGCAAAAATAAGTAATAGAAAGCAAAACAGGGGAACTTAATCCACTCAAAGTCTCTCTTTTCTCTCTCTGCTGCTGTTATAGAACTATGCAGGACACCCAGGCAGTATCTTGCTGAGGTAATACAAATGCAAAAACCACGCAAACACATTCACATATAAATCCTAGAATAAGTGGTTTCCTACTAGGCATTTTATAAATTATGCAATTGATAGTCAAAAGAGACACATTTTGAATTAAATAAAAGAGAAATGAGAAAACTGAGGTACAGAAATAGAGAGAGAGAGATAGAGTGGTAATAATGTAGGAAAATAAAGAAAGTGACATGGGGTAATTTGTACATATAGAGGTAGTAATGTAGGACAGTAAGTGAAAGTGACATGGAGGTAAATTAGTAAGATGGAGGTATAAGTTGTTTTTTGCAGATATTAATTATAAGGGGTGGTGAGGTAGATTGTAGAAGGTCTAAGTCAACCAATGAGTATATAGTGACGTAGCATAGCAGGGCTAGTCACTTGGTGGTTTGAACATTGGCTCTTGATGATTGTTACTATGACATCCCAACCCCATGTGCAAATATGGAGAAAAGGGGTTGTGGATATATATATATATATATATATATATGTGTGTGCATATATTTGTGTGTGTGTATTTATTCATCCAGCCACAGTCTCTTTTTCCCATTTTTGCACATAGGGTCAGGGCATACCTTTCGGTTGTCCAGATTTTCACAGAATATCCAGATTTTTGTCTCCTATTATTGGTCTGTTTCTCATAAAATTTGTGATTTTCTGGCAAGTGACTAAGGACTGAACTCACTAAATAATGACGTACAGTTAAGTTTTAGACTTCATATTTACTTTTTTATTTAACATTTGTTAGCCGGGAAAGTCCAACTTGAAACAAAGCCAATTTTCAGCAGAGGCCCAGGGGGAAAAGCTTCAGATGTATGTCTTTGTAAAGTGGGAGGAAACCCACACAAACGCAGGGAGGACATGCTGGCTCTGCACAGAAGGCACTCCAGCTGAGAATTGAACCGGAGAGCCTCTTGCTGTGAGGCAACAACGCTACCGCTGCACCACTGCACCATCCACATCCTTTAGAGAAATCATGGTAGCACAACTCCTGTTATTCTAGCATCTTTCTAAGTTTACAAGAGCAGTATTTAAAATCTGTCTATTTTTCCCTTTGTTCTCCCATTCTATGTATATCTGTATGCATATATATATATATATATATATATATATATATATATATATATATACACGTGTATATGTGTGTGTGTGTGTGTGTGTGTGTTTGTGTGTATATATATATATATATATATATATATATATATATATATATATATACCATCGTGCGGTGGTTCTTGCTAAAGCTCTTAACCAATCAGTGTCAAATGTAGAAATAATCAAGGACAATCAGGAATACTTTTAAAATATTACTGTTATTAAAATGACAATGGCAGAATTAGAAAACGTGTGCAGTAATGTTGTTGTGTCTTTCGGCTTTTCCCGGTTAGGGGTCGCGACAGCGGACCTCCGGTCCGCTAATGATTGGCAGTAGATTTTTACGTGCCGAGTAGCCAGCCCTGACGCACAATCTTCAACGAAGGTACGCCCATTCGCTCAATGTCACCACACGGAAGACGCGTAATATACACTATAAATGTGATTATTGTCATATGTTAAAAGGAATGTGAAATATTGTAATTAATGGTGCTGTAAATAAAATTGATGGAAACATTGTAAACACAGCTGATTTTAAAGGCATGCTGTAAAAAGTATTGCTCCTTTAAAGTAAAGAAATAACTACTGTATTCGGTACGGAGAGTTCTTTCAAAACTTTTATTAATGAAGCGAATTATTTACAACGGTCTTAAAACGAAAACAGGCATAAAAGGGGGAGCGCCAACTGAACCAATTAAAAAGCAAGATTCAGTAGCCAATCAAGAATAAGCTTATATTCTACAGTCAGCTGACTAGGAAGCTCTTTTTGAAGGTTTAATAAATATGAATGATGGTGTTAAGCTATATATATATATATATATATATATAAATATTTAAAAAAAACGTGTCTAGTTAAAAGGTACAGCTAATCCTTATGAAGTATGCTGTATTATGACCTTTCCTAGCGTATTCTATGGACTTTTTTTCGGGCCTCTTTTTAAAGTAAAAAAAATGAAATAAAAAAGGATGCAAGTCTGTGCTAAACACACGGTAAAATACAGTCGTCAAGAAACAACAGAACGCACACCGTACTCGATATTTTTCCATCTGCTGGACAAAGTGAAAATTCGCTGAGACATGCCGATATTTGGCGAGTTCTGTGGGTTTTGATTGCGTTTTCTTTTAGCGGCTGTAAACAGATTTTGTGCGCCGTTTAGCCACCCGAACACTATGAGAAAGTGTTGTATGTATGTGTGTGGGATTCTTTCCCTATTGTTGTTGACATGTTCAGTTGTACTGTTTGCTACTGGGCTTCTTCAGATCTTCGTGGAAAACAGAGTTAAGCAGGTAAATAAACCAGTCATCTTTATTTTTAACGAACAGCTATTCTATTTAACCCTTCTTATATTGACTGTATGTTAGTAGTTTAACAACGTGTAATTGGTAACTTACTCTGAATATATTAACCCTCTTGTTCGTTTGGCAGTTGTAAAAAAACAGGATTCCCACTTTTGCGGAAGTGTGTGTGTGTGGTGGGCGGGTCCACATTATTAGCACTGGGTCCTTTGTCAAAGGAAGGAATACAGTCTTTTAAAACTTTTGTAAACATCATTATCTATGAATCTCTAACCACAAGAAGTCTGGACCAGAATAGGGACAGATTTTTAAATATTGCTCTTAATATTTTCTGATTGATGAAGTATGTCATTATTTCTTGACTATAATCCTCCGGTTCGTTACAGGCGTACAAAATGGCTAGAGTGACCGGATTTGCCAGTGTGCATTTTTGAGCAATAACAATCTACCTCAAAGATATACCATTATTTGTTGACTTCGATCTTCTGATTTGCCACACACATTTCATGAGGAGCAGAGCAAACATGAGACAAATTGAATAAACGCACATTCTGCCCCCCTTGCGTGGCCAGAGCTGTGTACTGAGCTCATGTTAATGTGCAAAATTTAACATATAATCTGTAACAAGCAGTATACTTTTTTCTGAACTAAAAATCTATAAGATTACAAGAATTACTTGAGAGGGAAATAGCTATGAACTAATTGGCTGTAGTGAAGAAAGATTCCCTTTGGATGAGTAGTAGCAAAACCCACCCAAATCCTATTCACACACCATTATGCCACTATCTACTGCTGACCATTAACACCTGTTGTATTATGTATTTATCATAGGAAGTTGCTAGGCTGTTGGCCCTGAGGCCCTTGCAAGCTTAGCCAAGAATTTATCTCATGTTCTGAAAAGTGAGCTTCCGATACCCATGTCCAGCAGGCAGGGGAGAGCCCGCAGGATTTTTTGCAGGGGGGGGTGCAAACCCAGAGCCCCACCCACACAGCCATTCCCGTGTTCCATTAGTTGGATATTTCTCCCCATTTGTCATAGACACTGTTCAAATCTCTGTGTGCATACTGTTTTATGCTTTACTTCTACAATGATTACAGATGTTTGGATTTCATTTACAACTTTTATTTCAAATTTTATAGCACAAATACTGATAGACATTTACTAAACCTAAACAAAGCAGTAGTCTTGCAATGAAAACACTTAGCATTAAAACTTATCTACCTTTGAAACCCACATTCACTGAAACAGCATTGAAACCCACATTCAAAGAAAATTCATCTGGCCAGTGGCAGGGTAAGTTTACCTTTGGGCTGTTTTCAAATCATAGGCTCATTGCACACATTTTTAGAACCATGCAAAAGTTCTTTGATTTACCTTCCTGACTGTATAATAATTGAATTATATCTCTTGTATAATACAGCACCACTTGTTAGAGTGTGTTTTAAATTTATAGTTCTGAACATTTTTTTCCTTTAAGCAATGAAACAAATCATATGAACCAATAACGACAACCTGCCCAGTTCAGAACATTTCAACCCTAAAGGGCCACTCAGACTTCTGTTATCCAATCCACCAATGTCAATCGATATGCAGAATCTCTGCAGAAGTAAAAGTCATCTGAATTATTCCACATTAAATAGATCTAAACCAATGAGGAGGTTGTTGCTAGAAAACAACTTTATATTTCAGTGTTTCATTTAGAAACTTCAGTGCCTGTTGCCCTTGAAGAATAAATTGCCTATGTTACATTAAAATAAATGGTAAGCTGCTATATTGCAATAGGGAATAGGTTGCAAGCTATAAAATAGGTTCATAGTTATTAGGTGTCTCATCCAAAGGAGGACATACTAAGGACTACACTACCATACCCCCTTAAAATACAAATGTTCATGTAGGAATAGAACTTAAAGCCCTTTGCATCAAGATGCAAGTATGCTACCTGCTGTGCTAACACTGCTTTAAAGTTCTGTACCACAATCATGATACCATTTGCTAAACAAAAACAGTTGCACATTTTAAGCAGACTTAGCATGAGCAGCAGTAATCTTTGCTTTCCTTGAAGCTCACAATTCCTTGCAAATGCACTTGAAAATAAATTTCACCTGCTAGATGTAACTAGGGGATTTCTCTCTCTGACTGAAACACTCTCTCTCTCTGACTGAAACACTCTCTCTCTGACTGACTGAAACACTCTCTCTCTGACTGAAACACTCTCTCTCTCTGACTGAAACACTCTCTCTCTCTGACTGAAACACTCTCTCTCTCTGACTGAAACACTCTCTCTCTCTGACTGAAACACTCTCTCTCTCTCTGAAACACTCTCTCTCTCTGACTGAAACACTCTCTCTCTCTCTGACTGAAACACTCTCTCTCTCTCTCTCTCTCTCTCTGACTGAAACACTCTCTCTCTCTCTCTGACTGAAACACACTCTCTCTCTCTCTCTCTCTCTCTCTGACTGAAACACACTCTCTCTCTCTCTCTCTGAAACACTCTCTCTCTCTCTCTCTCTGACTGAAACACACTCTCTCTCTCTCTGACTGAAACACACTCTCTCTCTCTCTCTGACTGAAACACACTCTCTCTCTCTCTCTCTGACTGAAACACACTCTCTCTCTCTCTCTCTCTGAAACACACTCTCTCTCTCTCTGACTGAAACACTCTCTCTCTCTCTCTCTCTGACTGAAACACACTCTCTCTCTCTGACTGAAACACACTCTCTCTCTCTGACTGAAACACACTCTCTCTCTCTCTCTGACTGAAACACACTCTCTCTCTCTCTGACTGAAACACACTCTCTCTCTCTCTCTCTCTCTCTCTGACTGAAACACTCTCTCTCTCTCTGACTGAAACACACTCTCTCTCTCTCTGACTGAAACACACTCTCTCTCTCTCTCTCTCTCTCTCTCTGAAACACACTCTCTCTCTCTCTCTGAAACACACTCTCTCTCTCTCTCTGACTGAAACACACTCTCTCTCTCTCTGACTGAAACACACTCTCTCTCTCTCTGACTGAAACACACTCTCTCTCTCTCTCTCTCTCTCTCTGACTGAAACACACTCTCTCTCTCTCTCTCTGACTGAAACACACTCTCTCTCTCTGACTGAAACACACTCTCTCTCTCTCTGACTGAAACACACTCTCTCTCTCTCTCTGACTGAAACACTCTCTCTCTCTCTCTCTGACTGAAACACTCTCTCTCTCTGACTGAAACACACTCTCTCTCTCTCTCTGACTGAAACACACTCTCTCTCTCTCTCTCTCTCTCTCTGACTGAAACACACTCTCTCTCTCTCTGACTGAAACACACTCTCTCTCTCTCTCTCTCTGACTGAAACACTCTCTCTCTCTCTCTGACTGAAACACACTCTCTCTCTCTCTGAAACACACACTCTCTCTCTCTCTCTCTGACTGAAACACACTCTCTCTCTCTCTGACTGAAACACACTCTCTCTCTGACTGAAACACACTCTCTCTCTCTCTGACTGAAACACACTCTCTCTCTCTCTGACTGAAACACACACTCTCTCTCTCTCTCTGACTGAAACACACACTCTCTCTCTCTCTCTCTGACTGAAACACACACTCTCTCTCTCTCTGACTGAAACACACACTCTCTCTCTCTCTGACTGAAACACACTCTCTCTCTCTGACTGAAACACACTCTCTCTCTCTCTGACTGAAACACACTCTCTCTCTCTCTCTC